>NC_053155.1:313354041-313590211 GCF_016835505.1 Polypterus senegalus | reverse complement strand
AATACAGGGAGGTCCAGATCTAGTTATGCAGATCCAGATTGTCTGGATGACTTTGATTTATGCGGGAACGATTCCAGTTTGGTGCAAAGACGATTCTTCATGTCGTCAGTTCACTCACTTCTCGATGGTCTGGTATTTTTTGGGCGATTTTCTATGTAATAAACTTAAGCGTAATTAAAATTGCATAATTAGATCTGGACCACCATATACAATTTTTGTGGACAATTTATGTGCCACATATGATACATGTGTTGAACATGATGGCAAACAGGTTGAGACGTTCCTGTAAATGATCTTTCACATATGAAGTATGTTTTATGAATTGTTTCCGCCATTCAAATGCTAATTTAATTTTGCCTCACCTTGTATATAAATGATTTAGATAGGAATATAAGTAACAAGCTGGTTAAGTTTGCAGATGATACCAAGATAGGTGGATTGGCAGATAATCGAGAATCTGTTGAATCATTACAGAAGAACTTGTACACAGCAGACAGGCTTGGGCAGATTTGTGCCAGATGAAATTTGATGTAAATGTAAAGTGTTACACTTAGGAAGTAACAATGTGAGGTTTGAATACACAATGGAGGAGGAGGTTAGAAGCAGGCACTGATACAGCGCATTGCCGCACCCACCACATGACAAACCAACTCAGGATTAGGACCCAAGTGCAACCATGCAATGGGTGACACCTCAGCACCACACTAGTTCAGATGGAATGAAACAGTGTGAGCTTTTCTATGATGGCTGGAGTGCCAATTCTGCCACCAAACCCCAGGTTTTCCATGCAGGTTAGAGGACCTACATACAGGGCTGGATGCAGTTTAACGTCATACCCAGGAAAGAATACAATATGGGGGGTCTGAAAATCAAAAGTCCAGCTTATGAGAAGGATTTAGGAGTCATAGTGGACTCGACACTATCAACTGCCAGTCTGTTTTGGCAGCCATTAAGAAGGCTAACAGATAGTTGGTCTCGTCCGATGCGAGAGATGGACGTCTGAAGTGGAGCTCCGCTAGCAGTGGTGCTATTTTTCATATTATTTGCTTATTATTCTGAGATATCCTGTATTTATTCAACCCGAGAGGGACCGCTACAGTATATGTAAACACATATAAACATGGCCAACAAGAAGGGGGGTCCGAAAGAATCGAAGACTAAAGCTACATCCAAGCTGCGATCAGCAAGCCCTAGTTCGAGATACGGCCTCTCAGAGACAGACCTGGATCAGATGGGCGAAAGTACAGACTCCTCGGGACCACGGTCCGCTACATCGTCGCCTGCTGAGAGCGAAAAGGGGAGCGAAGGTGCGATCGTGAGTGCAGATGTGGATAGCTCGCCGATTGGAGAGGATTACCTGAAACTGGAAAAGGCCGGGAGGTCCGCGGCTTCAGTTACGCAATCACGCGGGACTGGAGCAGCGGGGACACCGGCTTCAGCAGAGTCTGCTGCTTCATCTACGGTACAAGAAGGCACATTTGAGCTATCTGAACTGAAAGTGTTGCTCGCTGACCTCAGGCAAGATATAAAGAAAAGCGAGAAGGCTAATGAGAAAGCAACGGCAAAGGCACATGAGAGACTGAAACAGGAGATGAAACAGGCCAATGAATGTCTGCGACAGGAAATCCAACAGGCAAATGAAAGGCTTCGTCAAGAGGTACAGCTTGAACTTCGACAGGTGCTGGGTAAAATTGAAGAGCGCATTGAGAAAAACTCGCTAAACTGAGCACGCTTGCTGATCGATTGGAGCATCTTAGTGAGACATTCACGAATCGGATCGAAATAGCCGAACATCTAGCTGCCAGTGCCGAGGAAAGAGCAGTAAATGTCAGTTCGGAATGTAAAAAACTCGGAGAAAAACTTGGAGACAGACTGGCTGCTTTAGAAGATGGGAATAGAAGGTATAATGTCAGAATTGAAGGCTTGCCGGAGAATCGAGAAAGTTTAAACCCGGTGAAATTCGCAACTGAACTTTTTTCTAAAATAATCGGGGGCGACTTTAAAGCAGAATCTGAGATAGCAGCGGCTTACGCGTCGCGATCAAACACCGTCAGACCCCGACCAAGATCTTTTATAGTCCGTTTTGAACGATTATCATTTAAGTTAGAGGTGATGGAACTCCTCAGGAAAAAAAGGAAGATATTATATATGAAGATTGCAAATTCGCGTCTTCCCTGACTTCTCTCCAGCAACAGCTATCAAACGCGCCGCCTTCTATAATATTAAACAGCGGCTACGGCAAGCCAATGTCAAATACGGCCTCCTGTATCCGGCAAAACTGAAAGTGGAATGGCAGGGCATTTCTATGTTTTCGCTAGCAAGGAGGAGGCAGAAAATGAGTTAAGAAAGCTGATCCCGGACTATTCTGATACATAATTGTGAGTCATGGCGGTAAATGATAAAGCTAGGATTAATAATCTACTGTCTGATCTATTTGTTTTAAAATACGGGTTTTTATCAGCATATATTCTCATATTCTTATATTATTATTACTTACTTATTACTTATCATTACTTAGTATTACTAGGGCTAAATGTTTGTGTTTTATTGTGCTTAATTACGTTTTCCTCCTCTTTTTTTTTTCTTTTCTAATTATTTCATGTGTACCCTAAATGAGACTGTTCAATATCATACCCTTGGTTTGCTGTTATTGCTATTACTGCATTAAGACTTGTTATGCTTGTTTTGGACACATCTTTAACACCATCACCTGGGTTTATTATCTGGGGATATCATCTTAATGCACTAAAATTGATGAAGATTATATGTATGTATGTATGTATATATATATATATATATATATATATATATATGTATATGTGTATGTGTATATATATATATATATATTAAGTGCAAAATTCCTTTTCTTTTTTTTTCCCTCTTTTAAAGACTATATTGGTAACAGATATCTCTATCTTTTAACCTTAAAGCGCCACTGCATGGGGGCTTGATGTGCTTTGGACGTGCTCTGTCTCTGGGTATGTCAGAGGACTGGGACTGCATGAAGTGGGTTTTAGCCTCACCTGGGGAGGCAAAAAGGGAGGGTGGGGGTTAAGGGGAAGAGAAAGAGAGCAGGCTTGATCTATATCTAATCTATCATCTCAATCTTTATAATTATAACTATCAACGTAATAATAAGCTGCATGGCAACAACTCTTGGGGGAATAGGAAATTAAGACCTAAACTATTTCACTTCCAGTTAAGACTATAATATGACACCAAAAACTCAGAATCAGTGTCTCCATGATGGGACAGTTAACTTCGTAAGCTGGAATGTTAAAGGCCTGAATCACGAATTAAAGAGAAAGAAAGTACTTTCTCACCTAACAGGTCTAAATGCTAAAATAGTATTTTTACAGGAAACCCACTTACTAAGTAAGGATCAGTTCCGGCTGCAAAAGACTGGACTGGCCAAATGTTCCATTCTAGTTTTACAAAGAAAACTAGAGGGGTGGGAATTCTCATACATAGAACAGTACCATTTGTAGCATCAGATGTAGTATTGGATCCTGAAGGGAGATATGTGATGGTCATGGGAGACTTATCTAACTGTAAAATGATTTTGATAAATGTTTATGCACCTAATGTTGATGATAAGGAATTTATACAAAATTTATTTGCATCCATTCCCAATCTGAACACTCATAAACTTATAATGGCTGGGGACTTTAATTGTGTTCTAAATCCACTTTTAGATAAGACTTCCTCCACAGGGGAACGCAACTAACACCGCAAAGATAATTACAAAGTTTATAACTGATCACAACTTATCAGATCCCTGGAGGTTTTAAACCCAAATTCAAGAACATATTCTTTCTACTCACCAGTACATCATTGCTACTCAAGGATTGATTACTTCTTTATAGATAATAACTTCTTGCCTAAGATTAAATCTTGTAAATACGATGCTATTGTTATTTCAGACCATGCTCCGATGATCTTGGAGCTGAAATTACTAAGCCCCATACACTCACCCCGCAGATGGCGTCTCAATCCGCTTCTATTAGCTGACGAGAATTGTACTGAATTTATATCCAAACAAATTGAATTCTTTCTAGAGACAAATACATCCCCTGAGATCTCTGCAGGAACACTCTGGGAAACTCTTAAGGCCTTCTTAAGAGGACAGATTATCTCATATCTTTCCCACAGAAATAAATCCGCGAAGAAAGTAGCAGAGATAAAAGCGAAATTACTAAAATAGATGAAGAACATGCCAGACTACCAAGCGAGACTCTACATAAGAGGAGGCAGGCTCTACATTCAGAATTAAACCTCTTGACAACTAAAGAAACCGAACAACTAATTTACAAATCCAGACATCATTATTATGAACATGGAGAGAAAGCTAATAAGCTTTTAGCGCAACAAATTCACAAGCAAGAAGTGCGCAACGCAATCTCGGTAATTACTAACACGAATGGAGATAAAATCATCGAACACAAAAATATAATGTGCACTTTTAGAGACTACTATAAATCCCTATATACTACTGAGTTTAAAGAAGACAATATACAATCTAATGCATTTCTGGATAAATTACAGATACCACAAATTGACGCTATTAGTGTGGAGGAGCTCGATAAACCTCTGTCATTATCAGAATTACTGGATGCTATAAAGTCACTCCAAGGTGGAAAAGCAGCAGGCCCTGATGGCTACCCTGCAGAGTTTTACAAGAAATTCTCCGCTCAGCTAGCTCCCTCCTATTAGCAACATTTACAGAAGCCAGAGATAACCAATCTCTTCCACAAACCTTTCGCCAAGCACTAATCACTGTCTTTCCAAAACAAAATAAGGACTTATTACAATGTGCATCATACAGACCAATTTCACTTCTGAATAACGACGTTAAAATACTCTCTAAAATCATAGCTAGAAGGATGGAGAAAGTGCTCCCTCAATAATATCACAAGACCAAACTGGATTTTATTAGGGGCCGACACTTATCTTCAAATCTTCGACGCCTGTTTAATGTAATATACTCACCAACTAAATCAAACACCCCAGAAATATTATTATCATTGGATGCAGAAAAAGCATTCGACATGATTGAATGGAAATACCTTTTTACTATTTTGGAGAAGTTTGGGTTTGGCCCAACATTTGTGCATGGATTAAATTACTGTATACTAACCCAGAAGCTTCAGTTTGCATCAATAACATTTGCTCAGACTACTTTAAACTAGAACGTGGCACAAGACAAGGATGCCCTTTGTCACCACTGCTGTTTGCAATTGCCATTGAACCACTGGCAATACATTGTCGAAATACTGATCAGATAAAGGGGATTAGCAGAGAAGGACTGGAACAGAAAATCTCATTATATGCAGATGACATGGTACTGTATATATCGGACCCAGAAAATTCTGTGCCTGCAGTCTTAGCAGCACTCACAGAATTTCAAAAGCTCTCTGGTCTCAGAATTAATCTGACTAAAAGTGTACTCTTTCCGTGAATTCGCAAGCATATAATATTAGATTAGACACCCTTCCTTTTATCATTGCAGAACAGTTTAAATACCTCGGGTAAACATCACAAGTAAACATAAAGCTCTTTATCAACAAAATTTCGTCGTCTGTATGGAAAAAATTAAACAAGACTTGCATAGATGGTCAACCCTTCATCTCACACTAGCTGGAAGAATTAACACTGTTAAGATGAATATTCTTCCTAAGCTCCTTTTTATTTCAAAACATACCAATATACATTAATAAATCGTTCTTTAAGCAATTAGATTCAACAATAACCTCATTTATTTGGAATTCTAAACATCCACGCATCAAAAGAGCGACCCTACAAAGACAAAAGGCAGAAGGCGGCATGGCTCTACCTAACTTCCAGTTTTATTACTGGGCGCAAATATACAGTCGATAAGAACCTGGACACAAATAGAAGAACATACACAGGCATGGACCGCAATAGAAGTAAAATCCTGCAGTACTTCTTTGTATTCCTTGCTTTGTGCTCCAATAAACACACGTTATCGGCAATACACTAATAACCCAATTGTGCTCCACTCACTTAGAATCTGGAACCAATGTAGAAAGCATTTTAAGACGGAGAAGCTTCTTTCTGTGGCACCCTGCAAAAGAACCACCTCTTTCAACCCTCACAAACATATGCAGTTTTAATATCTGGAAAAATTTGGAATTAACTTGCTTAGAGACCTTTATATAGACAACGTCTTTGCATCCTATGAACAATTACGTTCCAAATTTAACATTCCAGCTACAAATTTCTTTCACTATCTTCAAATCAGGAACTTTGTTAAACAGAACCTTCCAGATTTTCCTCATCTTGCACCCTCATCCACGCTGGAAAAATTATTGCTCAATTTCAAGGAGTTAGACTCCATCTCTACAATATATAAAATCCTTTTACAATCCCTTCCTTTCAAAGATCCAAGAGGACACTGGGAAAATGACCTCTCAATTAATATATCAGAAAAGGAGTGGAAAGTAGCAATGCAGAGAATTCACTCAAGCTCCATATGCAAAGCATACAATTATACAACTCAAAATTATATATCGAGCACATCTGTCTCGACTAAAACTCTCAAAATGTTTCCAGGGCATGATCCAACCTGCGACGTTTGCAACCAAGCCCCAGCCTCACTAGGTCACATGTTCTGGGCCTGCTCCAAATTAACATTATTCTGGACAAAAATTTTTAATTACCTCTCAGACAGTCTTGGACTCACAATCCCTCCTAACCCATTAACAGCTGTGTTTGGGGTTCTTCCAGAGGGTCTTAAAGTGGAGAAAGACAAACAAACTGTGATTGCATTCACTACACTGTTGGCACGCAGACTTATTCTGATAAACTGGAAGAACCCAAACTCTCCTCTTTTAAGTCAGTGGGAAACTGATGTGTTATATTATTTAAAATTGGAAAAAATCAAATACTCAGTTAGAGGATCTGTGCAGACTTTTTCAAAACATGGCAGGATCTAATCAGTAATATTTTGAAATGATTTTATAAAGCACAGAGAATTTGTTGATTTAGGTATTTTTAAAAGCCTTAAATTTTACACCGTTTGGCTTGCTCTCTCTCTCAAGGGTGGGGATCGATCTGTTCTTAGCATAATTCTTTTTTTTTTGTTAAAACTTGATTGCTATGTATTGATTGTAATAAAATTAATAAATAAATAAATAAAAAAAAAAAAAAGAAGGCTAACAGAATGTCAAGTTATATAGCGCCTTGACGTGTGGAGTACAAGTAACAGGAGGCTCTGCTCTAGCTTTATAACACACTGGTGAGGACTCTGGAGTCTTGCGTGCAGGTTTGGTCTACAAAAAAGTACATAGCAACACAAGAAAAGGTCCAGAGAAGAGCGACTAGGCTGATTCCAGGGCTACAGGGGATGAGTTTTGAGGAAAGATTAAAAGAGCTGAGCCTTAAGGAGATGAAGAGGAGACCTGACTGAAGTGTTTAAAATGATGAAGAGAATTAGTCCAGTGGATTGAGAGGGTGACTTTAAAAGGAGTTCATCAAGAACACGGGGACACAGTTGGAAACTTGTGAAGGGTAAATTTCACACAAACATGAGTAAGTTTTTCTTCACACAGAGAACTAGAGACACTTGGAGTAAGAGACCAAGTAGTGTGGTGGACAGGAGGACTTTAGTTAAGGTTCTGCTCACAGTTTATAACACACTGGTGAGGCCTCATCTGGAGTCCTGTGTGCAGGTTTGGTCTACAAAAAGGACACAGCAGCACTAGAGGTGGTCCAGAGAAGAGCGACTAGGCTGATTCCAGGGCTACAGGGGATGAGTTTTGAGGGGAGATTAAAAGAGCTGAGCCTTTACAGGAGATGAAGAGGAGACCTGACTGAAGTGTTTAACATTATGAAGGGAATTAGTCCAGTGGATTGAGACGGTGACTTTAAAATGAGTTCATCAAGGACACGGGGACACAGTTAGAAACTTGTGAAGGGTAAATTTCACACAAACATTAAGGACATTTTTCTTTACACAGAGAACCACGGGCACACAGAATAAGTGACCAAGTAGTGTGGTGGACAGCAGGACTTTAGGGGACCCTCAAAACTCAACTTGATGTTTTTTCTGGAGAATTAAGTGGATGTAACTGGCTAGCTTTGTTGGGTTGAATGGCCTGTTCCCATCCTGATTGTTCTAATGTTCACTTACAGGTTTTAACAACTGGGTTTAGAAAATGGAAGGTAAGACAGAAGAACAACAAAGTGAGATTGAGTTATCATTCAAATAGACCAGCGTTTTTCAAGGTTTGTCTCTCTTCTCCTGACTCTGGCTCTTCTGCTCCAGGTGTTTGACACCACCACACGGACTCAAGAACCACTGCAGTGCCCCCCTGGCGGCACCCTCCCAGATCCCAACAGGGTGGTAGAGAACTCCATCTCCCACGGAGCCCTGTGGAAATCCGAGGCTATCACCACCACCCAGGGAGGCTGCCATCTAGCGTCATGGGATGGGTACCATTCAGTCCAAACTTGTTCACCCGCACCATATATAGAAGAGGTGTCTGCCACACCTGCCTGGAGTCCCTAAAGTAGCAACACTAAAAGAGCCTGCATAGGACTTATGGATGATCAAACCTTTCTGTAACTTTAAGCTAGTTTCCATGGCAAGTTTGGGTTTTATAAATCCTGATTTTTTCATGAGCTATGGCTGTTTGCGAAAGTAAGCAAGTTTTATTCATAATGCCCCTGACCCTCGGCTTGCATTGTTTCTTTCGATCTTCTTTTGTCATCCCTAACGCACTGCTGCCCCTCACTTGTTGGGACACTCGGACGTCTCTTGTTTTGTTCTTTTAGAACTCTGAGATCTTCAAAGCTGGCCTGAAGTACTGGGCTACCGGACTGAAAGCTTTCAGGTTGCTGTTTTAATATACAGTGGGATGCAAAAGTTTGGGCAACCTTGTTAATAGTCATTATTTTCCTGTATAAATCGTTGGTTGTTACGATAAAAAATGTCAGTTAAATATATCGTATAGGAGACACACACAGTGATATTTGAGAAGTGAAATTAAGTTTATTGGATTTACAGAAAGTGTGCAATAATTGTTCAAACAAAATCAGGCAGGTGCAGAAATTTGGGCACCCTTGTCATTTTATTGATTCCCAAACTTTTCGAACTAATTATTGGAACTCCAATTGGCTGGTAAGCTCAGTGACCCCTGACCTACATACACAGGTGAATCCGAGTATTTAAGGGGGTCAATTGCAAGTTTCCCTCCTCCTTTGATTTTCTCTGAAGAGTAGCAACATGGGGGTCACAAAACAACTCTCAAATGACCTGAAGACAAAGATTGTTCACCATCATGGTTTAGGGAAGGATACAGAAAGCTGTCCCAGAGATTGAAGCTGTCTGTTTCCACAGTTAGGAACATATTGAGGAAATGGAAGACCACAGGCTCAGTTCAAGTTAAGGCTCGAAGTGGCAAACAAAGAAAGATTTTGGACAGACAGAAGCGACGAATGGTGAGAACAGTCCGAGTCAACCCACAGACCAGCACCAAAGACCTACAACATCATCTTGCAGCAGATGGAGTCACTGTGCATCGTTCAACCATTGGGCGCACTTTACACAAGGAGATGCTGTATGCGAGAGTGATGAAGAGGAAGCACAAACAGAGCCGCTTGAGGTCTGCTCAAGCACATTTGGACAAGCCAGCTTCATTTTGGAATAAGGTGCTGTGGACTGATGAAACTAAAATGGAGTTATTTGGGCATAACAAGGGGCGTTATGCATGGAGGACAAAGAACACAGCATTCCAAGAAAACACCTGCTACCTCCAGTCAAATATGGTGGTGGTTCCATCATGCTGTGGGGCTGTGTGGCCAGTGCAGGGACTGGGAATCTTGTCAAAGTTGAGGGACGCATGGATTCCACTCAGTATCAGCAGATTCTGGAGACCAATGTCCAGGAATCAGTGACAAAGCTGAAGCTGCGCCGGGGCTGGATCTTTCAACAAGACAACGACCCGAAACACTGCTCAAAATCCACTAAGGCATTCATGCAGAGGAACAAGTACAACGTTCTGGAATGGCCATCTCAGTCCCCAGACCTGAATAGAATTGAAAATCTGTGGTGTGAGTTAAAGAGAGCTGTCCATGCTCGGAAGCCATCAAACCTGAATGAACTCGAGATGTTTTGTAAAGAGGAATGGTCCAAAATACCTTCAACCACAATCCAGACTCTCATTGGAACCTACAGGAAGCGTTTAGAGGCTGTAATTTCTGCAAAAGGCGGATCTACTAAATATTGATTTCATTTCTTTTTTGTGGTGCCCAAATTTATGCACCTGCCTGATTTTGTTTGAACAATTATTGCACACTTTCTGTAAATCCAATAAACTTCATTTCAGTTCTCAAATATCACTGTGTGTGTCTCCTATATGATATATTTAACTGACATTTTTTATCGTAACAACCAACGACTTATACAGGAAAATAATGACTATTAACAAGGTTGCCCAAACTTTTGCATCCCACTGTATGCTGCAAAAAAAAAAGAAAAATGCTTTTTAATTCTTTACAATATTGGCCTGTCTGTGTCTCTTGGCAGTAAAGATTGTAAAAAGAATAAAATGTTTAACAGATATATCTTTGAAAAAAGAAAATGTGGATGATCAAAAATCCAAGCTGAAGGTCAGAATTGTGAAGGAGGCAGTCAGAGATAAAATAGCTTGGCAGCAAACATAATAAAGTCAGAAAAGAGAAGCAGAAAACAATACAAAGGCTTATGCAATAACACAGAAGATTAGCAGGGAGCCAACGCAAACTTAAGTGACACAAAAGACTCAAAGAATGAGTCTGGACCGCCGTTCAAAGCCCTACTTAAATACACCCTGTCATTATTGTCACCAGGCAACCACAACTAAGAGCCATCTTTGTGTGTGTGTGTGTGTACACGAGTGTATACGCATGTCCATGTGTGAGGACACAGGTGGTTGGAAGGGACGGCACGAGGTAGCCATCTGGATGACATGTCCCATCCATTGCAGATTGTATTGCGTCATTGTGATTTTGGTTCTTTTTATTAGGGTTAGGATTTGTAGAGATGATTGGGTTAGGGTTAGGGTTATGTGACTGGTGGGGTTAGGGTTAGGGTTATGTGACAGGTTACACTTACAGGTAATCTAACCTAAACACCATTAACATATCCGACTACGCCACCCAGTTTTATTTAGAGACTGGGAACTCTTGAGATTTACAGAAAATAGCACACAGGTTTGTTCAAATTGGGCGGTGAGTAAACACACAATGAAAGACACAACAGTAATTTCATGAAAAGCAACACTAACTTCTATTACACAAGACAATATAAAGTAAATTTAAAAGATAAACGAACATTAAAAAAAATCAAAAAATACCAGGAATGAATTTCCTTTTCTTTTTAAAGGAAAACACACAGTCCACACTCTAAAAGTCCGTCAAAAACAAGAATTGGAGGATTCAACCTTTAGTGGTGCAGAGTCCAGTTTGCGCGTTGTGTTACCCCAACAATTAACCGTCCAACTGTCCACCGATGCAGTCTTTTCACCAGACACTCATTTCCCAACAGAAGTTTTATCGAAATCGTGGAATCCCCGTCCACGTCTCTTCGTCGTTCCTTTTTTTTCCCACTCTGGGCTCCATGTGTTGCTGTGACCTAGGCACGCCTCATTTCTCATCTGCCAGCTTTGCTCGGTCCTTTCATGCGGTTTCCCTCTCTCGCTGGACCCCCAACTGTCTTCTCCTTGTGGAGCTGTCTCTTCCTCCCTGGAAGTAAGTGTTGCCATCCTTGTGCCTCACGTCGTGCCAGCCATGTACCCTCGTCTGCCAGTGAGCCCCTGTGCTCTGTCCGAGTGTCTTGGCAGTGTTCTCAGTGGACTGTCCCTCACTTTGCCTTCTCTTGCCCAGAAGTTTAATTCTCCTTCAATCCCTGCCATTATCAGTTCTGGACAATCGGATTAAACAATGACACATCAAAATTTCCTGGGTTTAACAAATAATGAAAACACAAGTTAACAAAATGTATTGTTACCAACTATCAATGAGTACACAGCTGATTAGAAACCAATATTCTCAGACATGTTAATTTCCAAGTCAGGTCAATACAAACATTTCCCAAGGAAGGAGCAGTTCTTTAATCACAATGTTATATTGTTTGTATGTTTAAGCAGTTAAAACTTCAAACGGGTGATTCTTTTGCAAGACAGCAAATACTGATATCCTATAGACAGCTATCACAATAGTAAGTAACAGGATAACCCAGGAAATTTGCCTTTTAACTTCTCGCCTCAGTCCAAACAATGGGTGCCTATTGCCTCTTCATCTGCGGGGTTTTAAATGTACAGGTGCCGGTCATAAAATTAGAATATCATGACAAAGTTGATTTATTTCAGTAATTCCATTCAAAAAGTGAAACTTGTATATTAGATTCATTCATTACACACAGACTGATGTATTTCAAATGTTTATTTCTTTTAATTTTGATGATTATAACTGACAACTAATGAAAGTCCCAAATTCAGTATCTCGGAAAATTCGAATATTGTGAAAAGGTTCAATATTGAAGACACCTGGTGCCACACTCTAATCAGCTAATTAACTCAAAAGCCTTTCAATGGTCTCTCAGTCGAGTTCTGTACGCTACACAATCACGGGGAAGACTGCTGACTTGACAGTTGTCCAAAAGACGACCATTGACACCTCGCACAAGGAGGGCAAGACACAAAAGGTCATTGCTAAAGAGGCTGGCTGTTCACAGAGCTCTGTGTCCAAGCACATTAATAGAGAGGCGAAGGGAAGGACAAGATGTGGTAGAACAAAGTGTACAAGCAATAGGGATAACCGCTTGTACCCTGGAGAGAATTGTGAAACAAAACTGTGGGGGAGATTCACAAAGAGTGGACTGCAGCTGGAGTCAGTGCTTCAAGGACCACCACACACAGACGTATGCAAGACATGGGCTTCAACTGTCGCATTCCTTGTGCCAAGCCACTCTTGAACGAGACAGCGCCAGAAGCTTCGACTGGACTGCTGCTGAGTGGTCCAAAGTTATGTTCTCTGATGAAAGTAAATTTTGCATTTCCTTTGAAAATCAAGGTCCGAGCGTCTTGAGGAAGAGAGGAGAGGCACAGAATCCACGTTGCTTGAGGTCCAGTGTAAAGTTTCCACAGTCAGTGATGGTTTGGGGTGCCATGTCATCCGCTGGTGTTGGTCCATTGTGTTTTCTGAGGTCCAAGGTCAACACAGCCGTCTACCAGGAAGTTTTAGAGCACTTCATGCTTCCTGCTGCTGATGAACTTTATGGAGATGCAGATTTCATTTTCCAACAGGACCTGGCACCTGCACAAAGTGCCAAAACTACCAGTACCTGGTTTAAGGACCATGGTATCCCTGTTCTTGATTGGCCAACAAACTCACCTGACTTTAACCCCATAGAAAATTTATGGGGTATTGTGAAGAGGAAGATGCAGTACGCCAGACTCAACAATTCAGAAGAGCTGAAGGCCACTATCAGAGCAGCATGGGCTCTCCTAACACTTGAGCAGTGCCACAGACTGATCGACTCCATGCCACGCCGCATTGCAGCAGTAATCCAGGCCAAAGGAGCCCCAACTAAATATTGAGTGCTGTACATGCTCATACTTTTCATGTTCATAGCTTTCAGTTGGCCAACATTTCTAAAAATCCTTTTTTTGCATTGGTCTTAATTGATATTCTAATTTTCCAAGATACTGAATTTGGGATTTTCATTAGTTGTCAGTTATAATCATCAAAATAAACATTTGAAATACATCAGTCTGTATGTAATGAATGAATCTAATATACAAGTTTCACTTTTTAAATGGAATTACTGAAATAAATCAACTTTGTCATGATATTCTAATTTCGTGTGAATTTCCCCTTGGGATTAATAAAGTATCTATCTATCTATCTATCTATCTATCTATCTATCTATCTATCTATCTATCTATCTATCTATCTAATTTTATGACCGGCACCTGTAATATTTATATGTTTCTTTTCCTAAGAGAGAAATGGAATGACCCAGTGTACAAAAATGTTCCCCTCTGACAGTTAACCCTCTAACCCTCTTCAAGGATCTTTAAAACGATCAGCCACAACATTCAAACCACTGGCAGGTGAAGAGAAGAACCTCAATTATCTCGTTCCAATGGGTCAAGGGGTGGAATACAGTCAGGTCCATAAGTTTCAGGAGAGTGACACAATTTTCATAATTTTGGCTCTGTGCACCACCACAATGGTTTTGAAATAAAGCCATCAAAATGAGAATGAAGTGTAGATTTTCATCTTTAAATAAAAATATTACATGAGCCATTTAGGAATGACAGACATTTTTCTTCATTGCCCCCACACCCCATTTCCAGAGACTCAAAAGTATTTGGACAAACTGACATAATCATGAATATAACGATCACTTTCAATATTTGGTTGTAAATCCTTTGCCGTCCATGACTGTCTGAAGTCTGAACCCAAGGTCATCTCCCAGTGCTGGGTTTCCACCTAAGTGATGCTCTGCCAGGCCTTCATTGTTGCTGTCGTCAGGCGCTGCTTGTTTGTTGGACTTTCTGCCTTCAGTTTTGTCTTCAGTAAGTGATCTGCGTGTCCAGTTGTGTTGAGGTCAGTTGATTGACTCGGCCATTGATGAATATTCCACTACTTTGTGTTGAGAAGCACTTGGTTTGCTGTCTCAGTGAGTTCTGGCTCATTGTCCATCTGTACTGTCAAGTGTCGTCCTGTCACTTTGGCAGCATTGGTCTGACTCTGAGCAGACAGTACAGCACCCTCTACATTTCAGAGTTCATCCTGCAACTTCTGCCAGCAGTCATATCCTCAATAAACACCAGTGACTGACCTCCATTGGCAGCCATGTGTGATCAGGCCATAACACGGCCTCCGTCATATTTCACAGATGATGTGGTATTCATCAGATCATGAGCCGTTCCTTCTCTTCTCCACACTCTTCTCTATCCATCATTCTGGTTCATATTGATCTTTGCTTCCTTTGTTCAAAGATTGTTCCACAACTGGACAAGCTTTTAAAAAATGTTTTCTGTCAAAGTCCAATCTGTCCTTCTTATGCTTCAGTCTTACCAGTGGTAGCCCCTCTGTCTTTAATTTCATGAAGTCTTCTCTTGATTGTAGACTTTGCCAATGATTGGTCTACCTTACAGAGAGTGGTCTTGGTTTGGCTAAATGTCGTGAAGGGGTTCTTCTTCACCAAGAACAGAATTCTGAAGTCATCCAGCACAGTTGTCTTCTGTGGTTGTCCAGACCTTCTGGTGTTGCTGAGCTCACCAGTGTGTTCCTTCGTTTTAAGAATCTACCTAACGGTTGAATTGACCACTCCTGGTATTTCTACTCTGTCTCTGGTGGGTTTGTTTTGTTTTCTCCACCTGTTTTTACTTGCATGGACCTCATATTGAGAGTTCACAGTGACAACTTCCAAATGCAAATTCCATCTTGGAATCAATTCTAGTCCTTCTACCTGCTAAACAAGGTGACCACCAGGGGGCTCCAGCTCCACAATACCCACACACAAGACTTTACTGTGGTGCGGGAAACGCTTTCCCTTCATTCCCCACCACCAATGCTCAGTACAAAGCTCAATGAAGCACACAGCACTTTGCCTTCTCTCTGTCTCTCTCTTCTGCCTCCACTCCTCCCTCAAACTTCGTCCATTTCCTCCCGACTCTGGCTCCTCAAATGGAGTGAGGTGACACCTTTTAAAGAGCAACCAGAAATACTTCAGGTGTCCCATCATCTCCTTCCCCATTCAGCAGTCCAGCGCAGATGGGCTCAGCTGTGTCCCATGTGCCCCTTTGGTAGTGGCCACTGGCCCCAGCACAGTTTAGTGTCCATGCTCCAAACCCGTGGCACCATAGCAAGCCAGGGGGACTGCCCTCTGTTGTCTTGGAGGAGGTTCTTCTCCTTGCAAGGTCTTCCTCCAGTCCTTCTCTTAAGAAGGCGCCCCAGCTAGATAAGAGTCCCGGCTGTCCATTTTAATAGTTAATGAAATAATGAGGGACCTGCTCACAC
Organism: Polypterus senegalus; assembly: GCF_016835505.1. Lineage (NCBI taxonomy): Eukaryota > Metazoa > Chordata > Cladistia > Polypteriformes > Polypteridae > Polypterus > Polypterus senegalus. The sequence goes on along the minus strand of NC_053155.1, from coordinate 313,574,176 downwards.
CTGACTATGGATCAGCTTGGCAGTCAAATGTCCAAATATTTTTGAGCCCCTGGAAATGGGGGGACTTTGCAGAGAAATGGTTCTCATTCCAAAACGTCTTATATAATATTTTTGATAAACCCCTTGTTGTGATGTAAGATTTTGCATATAACTTTATAAATGTTTTGTATGTCTTTATTTATAATCTAGGCAAAGCAATGTAATTTAGTGTTACTTTGGTGAGAGGCATTCGGGTTTGCCGCCCCTTTTACAACTAAGTCTTTTTGTAATGTTATGACAGGATTTGGGGGATGTGTCTTAAACCAGTTTGATGAGTATTTCTCTGCTAAAGTCTTTCTACCCCCGCAGGTAGGCTAAGGTGTACTTTAACATATGGTTTGGGGGGTTGCAGGTGTTAAGATGTTCTATTAACCCCATTGGTCTGAGGTATGGCTGTTTAGAATTGGCTTGTCTCCAAGGCCTTTAAGTACCATGATGTCCTATTGGCTGTAGGGGTTGGAGAGAACATCTATAAATGTACGTGCTTAACCTCACATTCTCTCTCTTGCTAACCTGTGATAATGTAGAAGTACCTTTCTCTTGTTAACAATTGATGAAGACAATAAAACCATGAACTGACAAGAACAGCACAATGAAGAGCACAGCTTCAGCCATATTAAGACAGGCTTGAGGCTGAAGAAAGCTGAGCACCAATGATGCCTTAACTAGAGACATTTTAAGTAACTATAAGTCTGTGTGCCACACATCACCATTTGATCAGGTTGTATGGTTGCCAATATTCAAATGTACTTTGCATTTTGTTATTATTTATGAATATTATCAGTAATACATTATTTTATGTGTAACTTAACTCCTGCTTGTCTTTTTACTACATCTAATTGCCTGAGGTTATAGATATAGAAAGGAAGGTGGGGATAAGTTATATACAGTGGTAAGTCTGTGAGATTAGGCATTCTAAGGCTATATATTAATAATAATAGGGGAAAGTAGAGCAATATATATATTACTCTACCAAGATAAAACACCCCTTAAACTAAAGCTGAAAGTTGACACTTCAGTCACATAATGATTGCTTTATTTCAGATCTATTGTGGTGGAATACAGAGCCGAAATTATGAAAATCGTGTCACCGTCCAAAGACTTATGGACGTGATTGAAAATTGGGTAGCAGTTCTTGAAGGTGATGTGTTGCAAGCGTGAAAAGATCTGAGCGACTTTGACAATGGCCACTTTGGGATGGCTAGCCGATTGAATCAGAGCATCCCCAAAATGGCAGGAGTTGTGGGGTGCTCTTAACAGGCTCCTGTCAATCATGGAGTGTCCACTGCATCCACTGAACAGGATCATCTCCAGACAGAGGAGACACACAGACTGCTGTCACCATCCTGCTCCACTGACAGACGGAGGAGACCCCACACTATGCGACTCATCAATTCCACCCAAGGGGGTAAACGTTAACATTATAGAAAGTTATTGGCTGTTTTGCCTGCATTGTTATCACTCTTTAATTTAATATTGTTTTTATCAGTATGCTGCTGCTGGAGTATTTGAATTTCCCCTTGGGATTAATAAAGTATCTATCTATCTATCTATCTATCTATCTATCTATCTATCTATCTATCTATCTATCTATCTATCTGTCTGTCTGTCTGTCTGTCTGTCTATCTGTCTGTCTGTCTGTCTGTCTGTCTGTCTGTCTGTCTGTCTGTCTGTCTAACAAACATGCAGTAGTTAATACCTACCAAAAGTGGTTTAAGGAAGGACAATTAGTGAATGACTAACAGGGCCTTGGGCACCTAAGAGTCACTGAAGTGTGTTGGGAGTGAAGGCTAGCCCACCTGGTCTGACCCCACAGAAGATCAACTATAACACAAATTGCCAAAAATCTTAATGCAGGCCATGAGAGAAAAGTGATGGAACACACACAGTGCATTGTAGTTTGCTGCATAGGGGGACGTGTAGCCACAGACCACTGAGTGCCCGTACTGAACCCTGTCAACTGACAAAAGCACCTACAATGGGTATGTGAGCATCAGAACTGGACCAGGGGCAATGAAAGAAGAGGGCCTGGTCTGATGAATCATATTTTCTTTTAGATCATGTGGAGAGCCAGGTGAGTGTGCGTCATTTACATGGGGTGGAGATGGCAGCACAGGTACCATTGGAAGAAGGGAAGGTGATGGATTGCAGTGTGTTGCTCCGGGCAATGTACTGCTAGTAAATGTTGTCCTGGTGTTCATATGGCTGTTACGTTGTTATAAACCTAAAGATTGTTGCAGCCCACCTACATCACTTCGTGACTTTAGTACAGTACTCCCACTGTCATTTCTACATAGTGAGTCCAAAATGTATGCAAATTCTCTTACATGAAAGTCTGCAATCTGCACTTTAATCAGAAAGTCTGAATTGTTTGATTTGGAATTTCAAACTGTGGAGCACGGGGCAGGAAATCAAGGAAAAATTTGTCTTTGTCCCAAACATTATGGAGGTGCACGGCATACAGCAGGGAAAATAAGTATGGCGCGCATCAACGTTGTCTCAGTAAATGTATTTCAAATGGGGCTATTGACATGAAATGTTCACCAGATGTCAGTAACAACACAAGTAATGCACATATACAAAGAAATCAAAACACATAAGTCCATAAATGAAGTTATGTGTTATAAAGTGGAATGACACAGGGAGTAAGTATTGAACATGCTTACTGAAATTTATGAATACTAGCTATAGCTGAAATACCCGACGTTGTCCAGGAGGAAAATAAAGTCAGTCATCATCCAACCCGTCATATCCTAACAGGGTCACGGGGGTGTACTGGAGCCAATCCCAGCCAACACAGAGTGAAAGGCAGGAAACAAACCCCAGTCAGGATGCCAACCCACCGCAGGGCACACACAGACACCCACACACCAAGCACACACTAGTGACAATTTAGATTTGCCAATCTACCTAACCTGCATGTCTTTGGACTGTGGGAGGAAACCGCACTTCGGAGGAAAACCCACGAGACATTGGGAGAATATGCAGGAGGACCCAGGAAGTGATCCCGGTCTCTTTACTGCGAGGCAGCAGTGCTACCACTGTGCCAACGTGTCAGTCCCCATATTATATATACTGTATATATATATATCCATCCATCCATCCATCTATCTATCCATCCATCCTCTTCTGCTTATCCGAGATTGGGTCGCAGGGGCAGCAGCTTGAACAGAAATGCCCAGACTACCCTCCCCCCGGCCACTTCTTCTAGCTCTTCTGGGAGAATCCTGAGACATTGCCGGAGTTGGAGGAAATGAAGGCCAGGTTGGCAGAAGCCCGGAGGGTAAGACCCGATCCTCCTGGTCCACCGCCCCGCCTCTGGTGCCTATGACAGAGGTGGACGACATTGAATCTTACCTGGGCATATTCGAACGGGTCGGCCACCCGAACGAAAGTGGCGGCGGTCCGAGGGCGCCCATTCTGGTGCCCAACCTGAAGGGACCCGCGCAGTGGGCTTATTACTTACCTCCCGAGGAGGAGGCCTGAGTTATGGCACGCCACGGCATTAGACCGGCCAGCAGACGCATCGAATGGCGGAGCTGGCAGTTCGACCCGGAGAAGCTGACCCAAGTCATACCGCTCGCTTGCTGTTACATCTCCTGGAAGGGTCAGTTGTCTAATTTGGTGGTCGCTGTGTTGCCCGAACCCCCCTATCCAGTGATTTTGGGACAAGACTGGTCACACAGAAACAGCGGTAAGACACACACCGCTTCTGGGGCCTCACTGGGTCTGGCTATGAGGGGACAAAGCGCCCTTCCCGCTGACTCCACGCCGTGCTCTCAGGGTAGGCCATAATGGCGCAGGCACATCGGGGGACACTCCCCGGCGGCGGACCCTGACCTGGAAGTATCCGCCGAGAAGGGAAAAGCCAGGGAACGCCCACTAACCCGCTCACAAGACCCTCTGAGCAACTTGGACCATCAATTTCGGTCCACGCTTCGCCTCATTGGAATGACGGTTCCCTGCGGTTTGCCCAGAATGCGCGATTGTTCTTCCGGGCAGCTCACAAGCTGACGGTTCCATGCCACGTGAGCCCTTCTTTGTTCTGGAGAATGATCTGCTGTATCGGGTGGCAACCCACGAGGGCGAGGTGCGGAAATTGTTGCTAGTGCCGCGTACCTTCTGACGGGAGGTATGTGAACTAGCTCACGCTCACCTCCTAGGCGCCCGCCTCGGGGCCGAAAAAACTTTGGAGAGGATCAAACTCCGCTTTTACTGGCCCGGGATCAACGAGGAGGTCCGGCGCTTCTGTCAATCCTGTCCGGAATGTCAGATTCGCCAGATTCCTAGGAGGGACCGCACTCCTCTCATCCCAATACCCCTGATAGACATCCCTTTGATAGAATAGGGGTGGACTTAGTAGGCCCCCTGGAACCCTCAAACCGTGGCCATAAGTACATATTGGTCATGGTGGATTACGCTACCCAACACAAAAAATATCGCACGGGAATTAGTCAACCTATTTTCTAGAGTGGGTATCCCCAAAGAAGTCCTCACGGACCAGGGTACACCCTTCACCTCAGATACGCCGTCAGGAAGGTTGCCAGATTACTGCGAATAAAGCACCTGAAGACGCCTGTCTACCACCCTCAAACAGACGGCTGGTGGAGCGCATTTAATCAGACACTTAAACAGATGCTCCGCGACAGAAGTCAACGCCATGGCAGGAATTGGGACCAGCTCCTACCACTCGTGCTTTTGCTTACCGAAGTGCGCCAGGCCTCTACTTCTTCTCCCCTTTTGAATTATTGTAATGGCTGACAACCCTGAGGACTTTTTAGACATAGTAAAGAGGACTGGGAGGCTGAGGCCCTTCCTCCTCCAATATATTGAGTATGTGGCGAACTGTTCGACAGACTAGCTAAAATCAGGCCACTCCTAAACGCACCACGACTCATGCGCAGGCAGCGCAGGCCCGGTGTTACAACCGCAACTCCGCCCCTCCCGAGAGTTCTGCCCGGGGATCGGTGATGGTGCTCATTCCTACCTCCCATTCCAAATTGCTAGCTCACTGGCAGAGGCCATACGAGGTTAAGGAAAGAAAGGCTCATCGACTATTTAGTTAAACAACCTAATTAACAACAACAATATTTATTTCTATAGCACATTTTCATACAAACAGTAGCTCAAAGTGCTTTACATAATAAAGAATAGAAAATAAAAGACACAATAAGAAATTAAAATAAGTCAACATTAATTAACATCGAATAAGAGTAAGGTTCAATGGCCAGGGGACAGAAAAACAAAAACTCCAGACGGCTGGAGAAAAAATAAAATCTGTAGGGATTCCAGACCATGAGACCGCCCAGTCCCCTCTGGGCATTCTACCTAACATAAATGAAACAGTCCTCTTTGGATTTAGGGTTCTCACAGAAGGGCTTGATGATGATGATGGTCACGTAGACTTCTGCCTTTAAATCCATCCATCGTTGTTGGAGCATCATGAAGCTTTGAGTAGGTGGAGGTGGCGCAGGCCACCACCACAAAGAAACCGGAAAAGAAACAGAAAAGAGAGTAGGGCTCAGTACAGATTTTAGAGCCACCATGAATAGTTATTATGAGGAATTGAACATACAGAGTATCAGGATTAAGTTAAATTAAATTAAATTGAAGTTATAGAAAGGCCATGTTAAAGTAATATGTTTTCAGCAGTGTTTTAAACTGCTCTACTGTATTAGCCTGGCGAATTCCCTATTGGCAGGCTATTCCAGATTTTAGGTGCATAGCAGCAGAGGCCCGCCCACCACTTCTTTGTTCTTGGAATTCTAAGGAGACCTCATTTGAGGATCTGAGGTTAAGATTTGGAATATAAGGTGTCAGATATCCGATATATAAGATGGGGCTAGATTATTTAAGGTTTTATAAACCATAAGCAGAATTTTAAAGTCAATCCTGAATGACACACAGGTAACCAGTGTAGTGACATCCAAACTGGAGTAATGTGTTCGGATTTTCTTTTCCTAGTAAGGATTCTAGCAGCTGCATTCTGCACTCGTTGTAAATGATTGATGTCTTTCTTGGGTAGTCCTGAGAGGAGTCGCGTTACAGTAATCTAGTCGACTGAAAACAAACGCTATGAACTAATTTCTCAGCATCTTTCAGTGATATAAGAGTCCCAACTTTTGCTGTTTCTTAAGTGAAAAATGCTGTCCTAGTGGTCTGATTAATATGCGATTTAAAATTCAGATTACAGTCAACAGTTACCCCTAAGCTTTTTACCTCCGTCTTGACTTTTAATCCTAATGTATCCAGTTTATTTCTAATAGCCTCATTGTATCCATTATTGCTAATCACTAAGATTTCAGTTTTCTCTTTATTTAACTTGAGAAAGTTACTATTCATCCATTCTGAGATACAAGTCAGACATTGTGTTAGTGAATCAATAGAATCGGGTCATCAGGTGCTATTGATAAGTACAGCAGTGTGTCATCAGCATAGCTGTGGTAGCTCACGTTGTGCCCCGAGATAATCTGACCTAGCGGAAGCATGTAGATTGATCGCCGGCCGAAGCGAAGAGGATCTACCATGTCAATTTGTTAAAACCTTGGAAGGACAGGGTGGAGTCTCCACGACACTCGTGAGATCCCTCTCCCCTATTCGCTAGCACGCCTGCCCTTAACCTGCTGACCAGCAGACACCCTTACAGCGCAGGAGTTAACTCCAGGCAATCCAGGCCGCCCCAGCGTAGTGAGCTAGTCACGGGCCGGACCTCGCTGATTGGCGCGCGATATAGTCACGGACCCTCGGAGTAATCGTCCGGGAGAGGCCCTATAGACTCGGCGGAGGCAAAACGCCAAAGTGTAACTGGAGGTGCAAGCGGATGTTGATATGGACATTATTGAGGAAAGCCATGGTCCTTGGTCCAGTCCTATCATCCTTGTTTCCAAGCCAGACGGCTCTTGGATGTTCTGTAATGACTTTAGACGTCTGAATCAGGTCTCCAAGTTCAACGCCACACCGATGCCCCGTGATTGACGCATCCTACTTGAGCCGGGCTGGGTACTGCTCTCGATACTTGACTACTCTTGACATGACGTAAAGGGTATTGGCAAATTCCCCTAACAGCATCTGCAAAGAAAAAAACGGCCTTTAGCACCTCTAGTGGACATTGGCAATACAAGGTCCTCCCATTTGGGCTGCATCGGGCCCTCAGCGACATTTCAATTTCTGGTGGATAGAGTGCTGAAGCCCCACCAGTCCTATAGTGCCGCCTACCTGGATGACGCCATCATCATATTCTCGCACCAGGGAGGAGCATCTATTGCAGGTCTCTGCTGTCCTTGCAACACTCACTAAAGCCGGCCTCCCGCGATTAACCCCTCGTGAAATGTTTTTTGACTTAAAGGAGGCCAAATATTTAGGCTACCTTGTGGGGACGAGGACAGGTGAGACCCCAATTCAAAGTCAAAGACATCCTGGAATGGCCCCGTCCGACAATACCAAGAGACAGGTGCAGGCTTTCTTGGGGTTGGTGGGGTACTACCACGTTCACATTCTCGTTTCTCAAAGGGCAGCACCCTTGACCAATTTAACAAAGAAAGGCGCTCCCCTATACGTGGTATGGAACGACAAGACGGAACATGCATTCAGTAACCTAAAAAAGGCCCTAACGTCGGCATCTGTATTAAGGACCCCTGATTTTGGGCTTCCTTTATTCTCCAGACCCGACACTTCAGACACAGGCCTGGGCTGTGTTGAGCCAAAGCTGCCGATGATGTTGAACACCCGCGACGCATTACTTCAGCCGAAACTGCTGGACCGAGAGACCAGGTATGCAGCAGTGGAGAGGAAGCCTTGCCATTAAGTGGGTGTTGACTCATCTCAGTACTACCTGTTCGCTCGCTAATTCACTCGCAGTGACTGGATCAGGCTGCGCCTCAGTGGATGTCCCTGCACAAAGAGTCGAACTGCGGCACGCAGGTGGTTTCTGGACCTACAACCCTATAAGTTCACAGTCACTTATCGCGCGTGGCAACCTTCAGGCCAATGCCGATGCCCTCTCTCCTCCCACTCGCACCTCTGGTTAGGTCCGCCCACCTGACCGGCGTCTTGGGCTGAGGGTGCGGGCGTGTCACGCACGCGACAGAGAGACCGCTGACGGACCTTAAACTGCTTTGGAAGACGTTCGGCCGCGGCAGGGAGTGTCGGGTACTAACCTTTCTCCTTTGATTTCTTCCAGGAAAAAAGACGCCTCGGCCAACATAGGCCTTCCCCAGAGTAATGTTTACTTCCTCGCTTCTTCCTCCGCCATCTTTCCTGACGTCATCAGTCCCATCCTCCCTCACGGTTCCTTCCCAGCATTCCTCCACTTCCGGCTCCTCCCTTATAAAATGGCCGCCGACTTCTAATGGGGTCGCGTGATATGAACTATTTGAGTTTGTGTTTGACCAGAGTTTTCTTTTTGAATTGTGGATTGTTTACAATATATGGGCCGGAAAACCCCAAACCTTTATGCTGCCTATTGTTGCATCTTTTACACTACAAAAGGGTCTATCTGCAGACCGCGCATGCTCAGCCACTGACGCCAGATGCACGCCTCAGCCACAACAGGAAGTGCAACCGACAGCTCGTTTCCCACTAATAAGTTGGTACGCTTTGCTAGTTATAGTCTTACCATTTATGAACAATATGGAATATTCTTTATATACAGGCTGGCCTGTGTTGGTTTATTAACATGTTTACCATTTTAACAGATGCAAGTTAGCCAAGGTAAATGCTTGCCTGTTATTGTAAATACTAGCATCATGGTTGTGGTAGCGTGAGCGAGAGCGCTGATGTTTAGAGCTGCTAGTTTAGTGTTCCCGCTGTTATCCCAAGGAAAAAAATATATGCAACCATCATAACTTGCTAAGATTATTTAAATTTAATGTGAATGCAGTATTTACGCGGTGAATAAAAGAGTAAAATGAAAATAAAACAAATAGAACAATCTCTGTGTCGTTAATAATCTTATATATCAGAACCGTAATACGTGCATATACTTTACTGTGAGGATGCTCAATACCGCCAGAAGTACAAGTACATTTTTTTTATCAGTTTTTTATATATCAGTAATAATTGCATAAAACACATTGACATAAATACACCAAAGTTTTATTCCTGTCTAAGGTATCTGTCCTTGCACACGCAAAAATAGCCAGTCAGTGGTGCAGTGACAGCCAACACCAATTCATTGGTCTGGTCCAGTAGCTGTCCAGATACTGACTATGAAAAGAGGAAGATGCTGGGAAAGCTCTGCAGGAGTAACAAGCAAATGAATGCAGAGGAAGATTCACTAGTTAATAGAGATGGGGGTATTTTTCTGTATCGCCGCTTAAAATCATCCAAGATCAAATGCCTAATTTTGGATGAGTTAATGCTGATGAAGTTCATTCGGGATACGTCAGTTTTTCAAATGTAGCCGTGTAGTAGATTAGTCTAGCTGGATCTAATCATCCGAGATGAATGCGCGAGCCCGCGCTGATTGAAAAGCCCATAAATATTGAGTCTAGAAAACATGATCAGCAAGTCTTTGATAGGCTGCAACAAAATGACGAAAGAACGGGTGCATTTTTTTTTTTACACAAACAGAGCAGGACCTTTTATTCGAAGGGTATGAAGAATTTCAAGATTTAATATGCAATAGGGTAACACTGCAAAAGCAGCCCAAACCAGAAAAGACAGCTGGCAAAAGTGGCTGACAATTTAAACGCCAAGTAGTGTGCATTGTATTTACTGAATGCAGCGTTTCATTTCCTGATGTGTCAGATTAATTATAAGAAACATTAATTTTAAAGCTAATAAGAAGGCAGACAAGCAACAAAACAGATGGAGGTCCACGTGGTCAAGACCTAACCACTGCAGAAGAGTTGGCTCTCCAGCAAAATGTCCATCACCCTGTTTCTGAGGGAATTTTTTTTTTGTTGTTTGGTCAGTTTCAGGGAATGTCATATCCCTAGAACCCGTGTCTGACCAACGAGATATTGACGAAGGTCAAATATTTGATGAAGACACTGTGTTCTCACAGAGAGGTAGATTTTCCAAATAATGTTTGATCAAACTCCACTCTGGTCAGTCCCATCTGCCCCAATCACATTTGGAAATCCTGGGTAATGAGAATGTTAGGCTGATTGGGAGATTCTTTACGGAGCTGTGGGTGTTTTTGCCTGTGTATTACCTACCTGCAATGGCATGAAATGCATCTTTTATTGACTGCACACGTGTAGGGCTGCCCTTTGTCACCGATTCTATTCATAACTTTTATGGATAGAATTTCTAGGCGCAGCCAGGGTGTTGAAGGGGTCCGGTTTGGTGGACTCAGGATTGGGTCACTGCTTTTTGCAGATGATGTTGTCCTGTTTGCTTCATCAGACCGTGATCTTCAGCTCTCTGGATCGGTTCGCAGCTGAGTGTGAAGCGGCTGGGATGAGAATCAGCACCTCCAAATCCGAGAGCATGGTCCTCAGCCGGAAAAGGGTGGAGTGCCCTCTCAGGGTTGGGGGAGAGATCCTGCCCCAAGTGGTGGAGTTCAAGTATCTTGGGGTCTTGTTCACGAGTAAGGGAAGAATGGAGCGTGAGATCGACAGGCGGATCGGTGCGTGCATCCACAGTGATGCGGCTCTGCATCGGTCTGTCGTGGTGAAAAAGGAGCTGAGCCGTAAGGCAAAGCTCTCAATTTACCAGTCGATCTACGCTCCTACCCTCACCTATGGTCATGAGCTATTTGTAGTGACCGAAAGAACAAGATCGCGAATACAAGCGGCTGAAATGAGTTTCCACCGCAGGGTGTCTGCTTTCCCTAAAGATAAGGTGAGAAGCTCAGAGTAGAGCCGCTGCTCCTCCGCGTGAGAGAGGAGTCAGATGAGGTGGCTCGGGCATCTGATCAGGATGCCTCCTGGACGCCTCCCTGGTGAGGTGTTCTGGGCACGTTCAACCGGGAGGAGGCCCTGGGGAAGACCCAGGACACGCTGGAGGGACTATGTCTCTTGGCTGGCCTGGGAACGCCTTGGGATTCTCCCGGAAGAGCTAGAAGAAGTGGCCGGGAGAGGGAAGTCTGGGCCTCTGCTTAAGCTGCTGCCCCGCAACCCGACCTCAGATAAGTGGAAGAGGATGGATGGATGGATGGATGGACCGCAGGTGTCCTGGAAACACTAAGAAACCCCAAAGGAAATATTTCAGAGACAAACAGACTTTCTGAATTGCCTGGCAAACTGTACCTTTTAGATAGATTTTCCTCATTGCCTACAGTATATAAAAAAAAAGTGCCACTTGCAAAAAAACTCAAAGCAATGCATACTGTCTGTGTGGTGGTGAGAGCTCGACTTCGCCTAGTTTGACTTCGAATATAAGGTTCTAATAAATGTTTGAGTTACAATATTCCCCCTCGGCTAAAGTGGTATCTTTCGAAAAGAATTTCCCCCAGGAGCAATAAAGGATCTTGCCGATTGCGCAAAACCCTCTCTATATGAAATTCTCTTCTTATAATTTTTAAGCGATATCAATGAAGCCATGACTGAATGAATTCCATGCATGGAAACTGATTAAGTGTGTGAGCTAATCCTTATATACATAAAACAAACCTGCTCTAAGCATTTTTGAGAATTTGGATGTGCTGCTATGACAACACATCCAGCAAGAGTTTCGAAAAACCGACAGATCCAGGATCGTGCCAAATGCCAACAATTACATCCGGTTAAGCGAGTAATACACGTATGAAAAAATACCCCCATGATGTTCTGGCTCCATTTTGTTTTGGGTTTAGCCATGTGCAAGACGTGCACAGATTTTTAGAAGAAATGGTGGATTGCAGGAAGTTAACTATGTACTGCTGCCTTGTTAACTAAATTAATGTTTTTTATTGGTATGTGTTTTGTTGTTGTTGGGGTTTTTTTTGAGGGGGGGTTCCTTATGTTTATATTAATATATAAACATTTGATTACTGATGTGTCCAATGTCCTTTTCCCTCTACCATTTATTAATCACAGTTTGGTACCTCATGACATGTAAAGTATGGTACTATTACAGTTCTGATATATAAGATTATTAACGACACAGAATTGTTCTACTTGTTTTATTTTCATTTTACTCTTTATTCACACGTACATACTGTATACATTAAATTTAAATGATGTTAGCAAGTTATGATGGTTGCATAATTGTTTTTTCCTTGGGATAACAGCAGGAATACTAAACTAGCACGCTCTAAACATCAAGCTCTCTCGCTACCACAGCCATGATGCTAGTAATTACAATAACAGGCAAGCATTTACCTTGGCTAACTTGATCTGTTAAAATGGTAAACATGTTAATAAACCAACACAGGCCAGCCTGTATATTAAGAATATTCCATATTGTTCATAAATGGTAAGACTATAAGTAGCAAACGTACCAACTTAGCAATCAGGAAACGACTCCCCGGTTGCACTTCCTGTTGTGGCTGAGCGTGCATCTGACATCAGTGGCTGAGAGTGCATGTGGCTGAGATAACTGCAGCCTTTTTATTTAATCCACGGCTTCTCCGCTGTTTTATTGTTCATTTATTACGATTATAGTTATTGTGTAGGTATTTTAGACTTACTTTACATTGTTCAGGTACCCATTTCCTTTATCATTCCAACCGTACCCCCCATTAACATGTCTATCGAGGTGATCACCATCAATCAAAGAACTGTCACTTACCGAGTGGTTTCCATGCCCGGAGATGGCACCTGCCTTTTCCATTCTCTGTGTTACATATTGCCGGCCATATCAGGCTCACTCTTGATATCCATTGTGTCTTATGTGTTGAATGACTGGGACAGGTTCAAGGTGTGGACTGATGGCGTACAGGAGATAATTAGACTACACAGGAGCACTAGAAGAGTGAAATGCTTAAGACCTTCACCTATGGATCTGCATGTGAGTTGATGGCTGCTGAATTGTTCGGTTGTCTCTTTCAAGTGTACCGAAATGGCCAAATATTTTACACCTTTTGATAACCTCCAATGCCTCTTAAACATCTTAGATTGACAGGTGACGATTTCAGTAGTGGACACTTTGATGTTTATGAATGTTTAAACTCTCAAAAGCTGGATGTGAAGTTATCGATGAAACGGTTGTGTGCTTACAAGCTTGACAGATGGCGAATGTCACTTCACACGTCCTACAAATACTGTAATTGAAACAAACCATGAAACTCAAACCGATTACAAATAATTATTGGTATATTTTCCCTAAGTTTAAAAAGGTTTGATTTTCTTCTTAATAAAAATTTTAAGGCAGTACTTCGCTTCTGCTAAGCGCAGGTATTTTGCTAGTATATATATATATATATATATATATATATATATATATATATATATATATATATATAAAGTTTACTTGAGGTTTTTGCAAATTTATTAAAAATAATAAAACTGAGAAATCACATGTCCATAAGTATTCCCAGCCTTTGCCATGATGCTCCAAATTGAGCTCAGGTACATCCTGTTCCCCCTGATCATCCTTGAGATGTTTAATTGGAGTCCACCTGTGGTAAATTCAGTTGACTGGACATGATTTGGAAAGGCACACACCTGTCTATAGAAGGTCCCACAGTTGACAGTTGATGTCAGAGCACAAACCAAGCATGAAGTCAAAGGAATTGTCTGTAGACCTACAAGACAGGATTGTCTCGAGGCACAAATCTGGGGAAGGTTAGAAAAATGTCTGCTGCTTTGAAGGTCCCAATGAGCACAGTGGCCTCCACCATCTGTAAGTGGAAGAGGTTGAAACCACCAGGACTCTTCCTAGAGCTGGCCAACCATCTAAACTAGTGATCGGGGAGAAGGGCCTTAGTCAGGAGGTGACCAAGAACCCGATGATCACTCTGTCAGAGCTCCAGAGGTCCTCTGTGGAGAGAGGAGAAACCTTCCAGAAGGACAACCATCTCTGCAGCAATCCACCAATCAGGCCTGTATGGTAGAGTGGCCAGACGGAAGCCACTCCTTAGTAAAGGCACATGGCAGCCCGCCTGGAGTTTGCCAAAAGGCACCTGAAGGACTCTCAGACCATGAGAAACAAAAATTCTCTGGTCTGATGAGACAAAGATTGAACTCTTTGGTGTGAATGCCAGGCGTCACGTTCAGGGAAACCAGGCACCACTCATCACCAGGCCAATACCATCCCTACAGTGAAGCATGGTGGTGGCAGCATCACACTGTGGGGGCAGCAGGAACTGGGAGACCAGTCAGGATAAAGGGAAAGATGACTGCAGCAATGTACAGAGACATCCTGGATGAAAACCTGCCAGAGAGCTCTTGACCTCAGACTGGGGCGACGGTTCATCTTTCAGCAGGACAACCGACCCTAAGCACACAGTCAAGATATCAAGAGTGGCTTCAGGACAACTCTGTGAATGTCCTTGAGTAGCCCAGCCAGCCCCCAGACTTGAAATCCGATTGAACATCTCTGGAGAGATCTTAAAATGGCTGTGCACCGACGCTTCCCATCCAACCTGATGGAGCTTGAGAGGTGCTGCAAAGAGGAATGGGCGAAACTGGCCAAGGATAGGTGTGCCAAGCTTGTGGTATCATATTCAAAAAGACTTGAGGCTGTAATTGCTGCCAAAGGTGCATCGACAAAGTATTGAGCAAAGGCTGTGAATACTTATGGACATGTGATTTCTCAGTTTTTTTATTTTAATAAATTTGCAAAAACTCAAGTAAACTTTTTCATGTTGTCATTATGGGTGTTGTGTGTAGAATTCTGAGGAAAAAATTTTAATCCATTTTGGAATAAGGCTGTAACATAACAAAATGTGGAAAAGTGATGCGCTGTGAATACTTTCTGGATGCACTGTATATATATATATATATGCGTATATGTTGTCAGGGATGCCAGGGACGGATGTGGGTCTCGCCCACCCTGGATCACATATGGGCCACTTCCTGAGGTTGCTTTGGGGCCACAAGTTGAAGCCCACCCTGCAGGGGCCTGTGGTCACCCGGAGCGCCCAATGCCTTGAGAGTCTTTTGCCTCAGCACTTCCCGCCACCCAGGAAGTGCTCAGGGAAAGGATTTGAAAGGACACTCGGAGGCTGCCGGGAGAAGAGCCGGCACTTCCACCGCTGGGCGTGGCCACGAATGCCGGGAACCACCTGGAGCTCATCCGGGAGAGAATAAAAGGGGCCGTCTCCCTTCATTCAGGGCTGGAGTCGGGTGGAAGAAGGACGAGGCAAGAGAGGAGAGTGGGCGGCCGAAGAAGGCATTTGTGGCCAGGACTGTGAGTGTTGGGGTTTGTGCACTTTTGGACTGGGTCTTAGTGACATAACTATTGTAAATATTGTAAATAAAACGTGTGGTGGTGAAAAAACAACATGTCCGCCTGTCTGTGTCCGGGTCGGCTCCACAATGTATATATGTATATGTGTTTATATATATATACTAGCAAAATATACTTGGCGGAGTAGTGTGTTAAAAAGTAATGAGAAAGAAAAGGAAACATTTTAATAATAATGTAACATGATTGACAATGTAATTGTTTTGTTATTGTTATGAGTGTTGCTGGCATATATATAGCAAAATACCCATGCTTCATACACACATGTATATACATACACACGCACAAATTATATATATATATATATGTATATATATATGTATATATATATGTGTCTATATATGTGTGTATAGCTGTAGTGACTGAGTGCAAGTGAAAAAAAAATGTAGTCTATAAGTTATTAAAAGTAAAACATTAACGTTTTAAGGAGTAAAGACACATTGAGCACCACTGGAGTGGTTTCGGAAGCTACATTTAAAGGCGGTAATCACAAGCAATTAAAGAAAATTAGTTTTGTGTCCTCTGCAGAGTTAAGAGTATAAGTGCAAGCATGAGCTGCTTGACTTTAATAGTATTTTGCAGGTCAGGAGACACCACTTTTTGCAGACACATTAGCGTGATCAAAAGTCTCCAGCTGTTTGGAGTCATTCATATATATATATATATATATATATA
Organism: Polypterus senegalus; assembly: GCF_016835505.1. Classification (NCBI taxonomy): domain Eukaryota; kingdom Metazoa; phylum Chordata; class Cladistia; order Polypteriformes; family Polypteridae; genus Polypterus; species Polypterus senegalus. The sequence continues at coordinate 313,558,186 of NC_053155.1, read as the reverse complement.
TATATATATATACAATATATATATATATATATATACAATATATATATATAATTATTATTTAGTGTGTATATGTGTGATATGTAGCATAATATATATATATATGCTGTGTATGTATATATATATTAATATAATATATATATATTAATATTATATATATATATATATATATAATAATATATATATATATATAATATATAAATATATATATATATATATACTATATATATATATATATATATACTATACAATATATATACAATATAATATATTATTATATAAGTAATATAATTAATATATACATATGACTTCATGTAAGATATAATATATATTGTATTACTAATATGATACATATTTTGTATAATTTTATACTGTTTTATTCTAAAATGCAATAGCTCGTCATCTGTAAAAGCGAAAAATAAATTAGTCTATAAGTTATGTAAGTAAAGGCATACAAGCAGCGAGCTGTGCTAAGCAATTTTAATGTTAAAGTTATTCAAGGTGCTTGTTTCCTGATATCATGCTGAAGTAACTTGTATCGCAAATGCTCGTGGAATGACAAGCAGCGTGTGTCTATAAACTTATTTTACACGTTATGGTTGTTTCCGTACATGCATGAATTCTTCTCATGCTGTTGCTGTGTCTACGCTAAAAAAGGAACATTTTAAAAATAATGTAACATGATTGTCAATGAGCCTTTTGTAAGTAGTGCCTGGAGAATTCAGAGTGTGGAGAAACTCTAGAGACAGTGTGTGTATTAACTTGTGGATTTTTCTGTGAGTATTGGTGCACAGCCCTCACCAGCAATTTTAACTTTGTTACAAAGTGTTTAAAACTCTTGTTTATACCCTGCATCCTCTCATTAAACTTGTATCCCGCATTAGTCGTGGGCATGACAAAGCTCGTAGCCTGTCTAGGAACTTAATTTAAACTTTAGGTTTACACCGTGCTTTGTTTCTGAAGTAGGTGCAGTCATGAATATGCTTGTATGCCTCACTGCACATGAGAAACGGCAGCGGCAGCCTGTCTATAAACTAATTTTAAACTTACGGGTTTACACCGTGCTTTGTTTCGCAGTAGCTGCACTCATGAATATCTTCACTCACGCTTCTATTGTTTCGCTGCCTTCTCAATTGTATAATGCTGTTTTCTTCAAGCGCTTTTGGAGCTCTTCCTTGTTTTCTACGTCCTGCGTTCACAGTCAGTTCACGTGATTACATGGGAGGCGTGATGATGTCAAATGATACTCCGTCCCCCACGGCCACCCAGCTGAACTCCATTACAGTATATGCAAAAAGATAGGTTCCAGTTTTGGGCCGTTCTGGTAGAATTTGAAATGAAACCTGCCCAACTTTTGTAAGTAAGCTGTAAGGAATGGCCTGCCAAATTTCAGCCTTCTACCTACGAAGTTGGAGATAGTGATGAGTGTGTGGTGGGTGAGGAGGCTTTGCCTTTTATTGTATAGATAGAAAGCAACTGGGGCCGATGGGATTGTTTGTGAAATCCATAGAATTATTTGTTTTTAAGTCCTTGAAGCGATTTTGTTATCAGGGCACTGATTTGTGCTTAAAATAGACCTTTTAATGATGTAATGAAAGAGCTTCCTGTTTAAACGGGGCTGCGAGACATTGAACTCAGCTCTTCGGCACGCCTCTTTTGATTTTTTCCGGCAAACAAATTTTCTAAACAAACCGTATTTTACGACTCTAATCAGTGTCGAATGTATAATTATGTTGGCGTGCTCATTTTAGATCTGAGATCGGCTAAAATTTAAACAATGATCATTGTTAATACCCAGCCATCATTACTCAGTTTGCCGATAGATGTCAGAAGGATGGATGCCAAAACCGAACTGCCCAAAGACAGATTTCGATGTACCAAGCAAATGGCGATACGTTCTCAATTACTTACAGTACCTGAGCTGTTGAAGGGTTTAACAGTCAACGATGTTAGTCCTGGAAAGTCCGCCACCAAAGCAGCGTTTCAAAAACCAACTGAACTTACTGTTATCTGCTTGAACCAACACCGACTTACTATACTTGGCCATCCAGCGGCGTCACTGAAGAATTCAAACATTTTTAGCCAATCATGCAATACTGCATCCGTGTTTGCCACATGATGTTCTAACTACAGAGGCAGAGTCCCATTGCATGGTTCTAACTTTCATTGAATCGAGGTATTGACGTGAAAACCATACATACGGGGTATTGGCGCGAACACCATAAATACAGATAGTATCAAATTATATATAAGGATATATATGTATGTATAATGTATGTATATATATATATATATATATATATTATAATTATATATATATATTATAATTATATATATATATATATATATATATATTGACACCCCACGTGCAAGTAGGAGGCAGCTAAAGGGTCTGGAGTAAGTGTAATAAAATATCTACCAGGGGGCACTGAAGTCGCTGACCGTCTTTCTCAGTTTCCTACAGCCCTTTTCCCCGTGAAATCTGCTAGGTTCCAGAACGGGCCCTTTGCTGCGTCACTTCGAAGCGGCCCTTGCTGATGTCCGTCACTTTGGTTCCAGCCATTTTGATGACATCAGGTCCTCTACCAGGCCTCCATCTTGGGATACTGTAGTTAGTTTTGGACTTGTGATATGCACATCTACTTATTTCAAACCCTTTTGCATCTGGGAAAAACAATATCTGGTGGCTGCCCCAAACCTTTATGATGTCTTGGACTCTTGATTGTCACTATATATATATATATTGTCACCCTTGCAGTGGAGGCCAGATTGATTCGACAGCACCTGAAACATTGCGCCAGGAAATGGCGGGTATTAACTTTCTCCCTCTGCTTCCTCATTAGAAAGAAAGACCTTCCTGCACCATAGGCCTGGATTGACACGATGCGATACTTCGCCCTTCCTCCGCCATCTTGCCCTGGCGTCATCCTTCCCATCCTCCCATGCGGTCCTTCCGGCATCCCTCCACTTCCGGCTCCTCCCAATAAATGGCGCGCGCCAGGAGTCGGCGTCGCATATGAACTGTTTGTTTATAATTTTGACCATTTTTTTGTTGTGATTTACAATATCCGGGGCGGAAAGCCCCAACCCTACTACTGTCTCCTCGGTCCTTTACAAGTGGCGTAGTCGGCAGGATAAAAGATCCCGGAATAGCGGAGGGACAGGACCTCAACCAGGTGCTGAGGCCATGAATGACCAGCCCCAGGCGCTGCAGCTTGCGCAAGCCGCCACCCCCCGGGGCTGGAGGCCCACGAGGCCAGGTTAGTGGAAGCCCAGCGGCGAGACCAGACCCGCCCAGGCAGCCGCCTCATCTATGGTTCCGATGGGCCCCCGGAGGGCGTCGATGCCTACCTGGGCATGTTTGAGAGGGCGGCCACCCGGCGGTGGCAGCGGTCCAGTGGGCGTCCATCTTGGCGCCATGCCTGAAGGACCAGCGACCTATTATGACCTCCCTGAGGAGGAGCCCGCTAATTACGACCTCCTCAAGCCGAAATACTGGCCCGCTACGGCATTAGCCGGCCAGCAGCTGCGAATGGCGGAACTGGGTCTTTGACCTGAAAAGCCGCTCGGCAGGCGTTCGAGTTCTGGTGCAAGATGGGCGCTGGCTACGGCCAGAGAGTCCGACAGGCGGAAAGGTCGGCGGGTGGCCTGTGAAGGACCTGGTCAATCGATGCCCAGTTCCCTGCCCAGCAGGTCCGGGGACCGCCTATCAGAACATGTCGGGCCCCCCTCGACGTCCTGGAGCGTCAGTTGGCGGTCCTCCGACTTGGGGTCAGAAAAAGCCTGCTCGCGGAACCGACAGGGAGGCTGGCACCCACCCTCGGGCGCTGCAGAGCGCCAGCCAAACCAGAGAGGCCGGGTCCGCGCGCTGTTTCAAGTGTGGCGGGAGCGTCACCTGCTGCCAAACTGCCCCATCACGCCCGGAGCCTATGGACTGCAGCTGGAGCGTCGCCGGAGAGGTATTGTACCCGCCGCATCCTTGGCGAGTCGAATCACGGGAGTGGTGTTGCTAAAGGGGCCCGCCGTGGTGGCTTTGTTTGATTCGGCAGCAACATTACCATTGTTGCTCGCGCTTTGTCTTCACCGCAACAGTGGTTAAAACAGCATTTGTTGGTCACCTGTGTGCATGGGGGGACTGGGTCATATCGTTCCGCTCACTGCTATGTCACCTGGAAGGGGGCAATCAAATGACGTCGCTGTGTTACCTGACCCCCTTCCAGTGATTCTGGGACAAGACTGGTCTAAAGAATCAGCGGTAAGCCATTGCGCTCCGGGGCCTCGTTGGATCTGGTTATGAGGGAAAAGGCACCCCTCAGCGGCCTCCACGCCGTGCACAAGGGCAGGCCCTATGGGCGCTGGTGTCTCGGGGGACCTTTCCGTGGCTACGACCCTGACCCGGAAGATTCCGGGGGGAAAAGGGACTAGCCAGGAACTCTTCGGGCCCAGGCCCCAAGACCCTCTCGGGCCTGGACCATCAATTTGGTCACGCCCGGCCTCCTTTAAGAGGAGCAGTGGAATGATGACTCCCTGCGCTTTGCCGGAATCGTCGTTCTGCCTAACAGCTCAACAGCGGACGGATCCACACGCGGAACCCTTCTTTGTCCTTGAGATGATCTGTTGCGGTGAAAGCTACCCATGAGGCGAGGTCGAAGTTGTTGCTAATTTCCCGCGTACCTTCGCGGGAGATGTCGAGTTGGCACATGCTCACCTCCTAGGCGCCCACCTCGGGGCCGAAAAAACACTGGAGAGGATTAAGCTCCGCTTTTACTGGCCTGGGATCAATGAGGAGGTCCGGCGGTTCTGTCAATCCTGTCGGTGCCAGACCAGCAGATTCCTAGGAGGACCGTGCTCCTCCCAGTCCTATTCCCTCGTGGACATCCTTTGAAAGGATAGGGTCGATTTGGTGGGGCCCCTGGAGCCCTCAACCCGTGGCACAAGTATATCCTAGTCATGGTGGACTATGCCACCCGGTACCCAGAGGCGGTTCCCCTGCGCTCGCTAATACTAAAAGCATCGACGGGAACTGGTTAATTTGTTTTCACGTGGGCATACCCAAGGAGGTCCTCCACGGACCAGGAGTCGCCCTTCACTGGATCGTTCAAGGAGGTAGCCAAATTGCAGATAAAGCACCTGAAAGCGTCAGTCTATCACCCGAAACTGACGGGTTGGTGAGCAGGTTTAATCAGGCGCAAGCAGATGCTCCGCAGGTAGTCAGCGCGGCAGGAACTGGGACCAGCTCCTCCCGCTCGTGCTTTGCCTACGGGAGGTACCCCAGGCCTCTACAGGCTTCTCCCATTTGAATTGCTATACGGGCGACAGCGGGGAGTCTCGACATCCTAAAGAGGCTGGGAGGCCCAGGCTCTTCCCTCCTCTAACATTTTAGATGCATGAGCGCACTCGCGACGACTCACAAAGATCAGGCCCTCCTAAAAGAGCACGTGACTCGTGCCAAGCAGCGCAGGCCGGTGTTACAACCGCAACTCCGTCCTCAGGGGGTTCCGCCCGGAGGACGGTTATGGTGCTCGTCCCGACCTCCCACTCGAAGCTGCTCGCTCACTGGCAAGGGCCTTACGAGGTTAGGAGAGAAAAGGACTGCAATCGACTATTTGGTGAAACAGCCCAATCGTCGCCGAGGTGAAGATCTATCATGTCAACCTGTTAAAGCCCTGGAGAGATAGAGAGGAGCTCCCAGCTCCGTAGGTCACTCTCCCCAAGCCTGCTGCCCCGTAACCTGGCGAAGAGCTGACCCCCAAGCAGCGGCAGGGGTTAGCCCAAACACTCCAGCCATCCCGAGGTGGTGGGCGGGGTCACCCGGCGGACCCGGCTGGATTGAGCACGATATAGTCAGACCGGGGTAATGCGTCCGGAGAGGCCCTACCGACTCCGGAGGCAAAGCGGCATGAAAGGTCGAACTGGAGGTGAAGGCGTATGTTGGACATGGACATAATTGAAGAGGCCATAGTCCCTGGTCAGCCCTATTGTCTCGTCTCCAAGCCAGGGGCTCCTGGGGTTCTGTAATGACTTTGACGTCTGAATCAGGTCTCCAAGTTCGATGCCTACCCATGCCCGTTGACGACCTCCTTGGCGGCTGGAGTGCGCTCGGTTCTAGCTACCCTTGCATGACAACGGGTTTGGGCAGATTCCTTTAGCGGCATCACCAAAGGAAAACGTTAGCACTAGAAGGGCACGGCAGTAGTCCTCCCATTTGGGCTGCAGCCGGGCCCGTTCAAGACCCAGCGTCTGCAAAGGCAGAGTGCTGAGCCCACCGGTCTATAGCGCCGCCTGCCTGGATGAGCGTTGTCCCCTCCTATTCCGGCACCTGGAGGGGCACTACTGCAGGTCGCGACTGTCACTCGAACACTGGCTAAAACGACCTCGATAAACCGAGTGTTTTGGATTAGAAGGAGGCCAAATATTTAGGCTACCTCTGGGACAAGGACAGGGGCTGGCCATGACTCAATTAAAGACATCTTAGAATGGCCCGTCCAGTACCAAGACAGTGCAGCTCCCTTTGGGAGGGCTGCATGATTTACTACCGCGGTTGTTCCTCGTTTCTCCGAAGAGGAGCACCCTTACTGACCCGCTGGCGGCTCCCTACGTGGTGTGGACGACAAAGCAGAACACGCGTTCCAGTGACCTAGAAGGCCCTAGACGTCGGCACCTGTTTAGGACGCCTGATTTCAGGCTCCGTTGATCTCAGACCGGCGCTTGGACACAGGCCTGGGTGCCCTGCTGAGCCAGCGGATGAGTGCTTCACCCCTGTGGTATGGCAAAGAAGGGCCCTTTACGCCAGTAGGCCTTGGATTAAGTGACTGACCCACCTCCGTTACTACCTGCTGAATTTGGTCCTTGGTGACATCCCTGCACTTCTGGTGTCCTACACAAAGTGAACCGCGGGTCCAGGTGGTTCCTGGACTACCGTAAGTTCACTGTCCTTACGGGGGCACCCTCGCCAAGCGATCCTTGACGACCTTCGGTTAGTCCGCCGACCTGGGTCCTGGAGCTAGGGGATCGTGTCCGCATCTTGTGAGTAGGAGGCGCGTTGATTCGACAGCACCTGGGAAACCATTCGCCAGGGAATGGCGGGTATAACTTCTCCCTCTGCTTCCTCATAGAAAGACCTTCCTGCACCATAGGCCTGGATTGACTGCAGTCGCGATACTTCGCCCTTCCTCCTGCCATCTTGCCCTGACGTCATCCTTCCCATCCTCCCTTGCGGTCCTTCCGGCATCCCTCCACTTCCGGCTCCTCCCCAATAAAATGGCGCGCGCCAGGAGTCGGCTCGCGCAGTATGAACTGTTTGTTTATAATTTTGACCAGTTTTTGTTGTGATTTACAATATACGAGCGGAAAACCCCAACCCTGCTACTGTCTCCTCGGTCCTTTACAATATATATATATATATATATATATATATATATATATCATATATATATATTATATATATAAACTGCTCAAAAAATTAAAGAACACTTTGAAAACACATCAGATCTCAATGGGAAAAGAAATCCTCCTGGATATCTATACTGATAGACTGGGTAATGTGTTAGGAGCGAAAGGATGCCACATCGTTTGATGGAAATGAAAATGATCAACCTACAGAGCCCTGAATTCAAAGGCGCCCAAAAATCAGAGTGAAAAATGATGTGGCAGGCTAGTCCATTTGCCCAAATTGAATTGCAGCAACTCCAAATTAGCAGCACTTTGTATGGCCCCTGTGTTCTTGTATACATGCCTGACAACATCGATTGCATGCTTCTAATGAGATGACAGATGGTGTTGTGGGGATCTCCTCCCAGATCTGGACCAGGGCATCACTGAGCTCCTGGACAGTCTGAGGTGCAACCTGTGGCATTGGATGGACCAAAACATAATGTCCCAGAGGTGTTCTATTGGATTTAGGTCAGGAAAGTATGGTGGCCAGTCAATGGTATCAATTCCTTCATCCTCCAGGAACTGCCTGCATACTCACCACATGAGGCCAGGAATTGTCGTGCACCAGGGCCACTGTACCAGCATAGGGTCTGACAATGGGTCCAAGATTTCATCCTGATACCTAATGGCAGCCAAGGTGCCTTTGTCAAAGCCTGTAAGCGGTCTGTGTGACCCTCCATGGATATGCCTCCCCAGACAATCATTAACCCACCACCAAACTGCTCATGCTGAATGATGTTACAGGCAGCATAATGTTCTCCATGCTTCTCCAGACCTTTCACTTCTGTCACGTGCTCAAGGGTGAACCTGCTCTCATCTGTAAAAACACAGGGCACCAGTGGTGCATCTGCAATTCTGGTATTCTATGGCGGGAAAGCCAATCGAGGGTGCATGCTGCTGGGCAGTGAGCTCAGGGCCCATGAGGACATGGGGCCCTTGGGTCACCCTCATGAAGTCTTTCTGGTTGTTTGGTCAGAGACATTCCACCAGTGGCCTGCTGGAGGTCATTTTGTAGGGCTCTGGCAGTGCTCATCCTGTTCCTCCTTGCCCAAAGGAGCAGATACTGGTCCTGCTGATGGGTTATGGACCTTCTATGGCCCTCTCCAGCTCTCCTAGGTAACTGCTTGTCTCCTAGAATCTCCTCCATGCCCTGAGACTGTGCAGGAGACACAGCAAACTTCGGCAATGACCATTGTGTGCATCCTGGAGATTGGACACCTGCCCCACTCTGTAGGTCAGGTATCCCTCGTACCATGTGACACTGACTGGCCAAGCAAAACTAGTGAAGAAACGTCAGAAGTGAGGAGGAAAATCCAGTGGCTCCACCTGTTAAACCATTCATTCCTGTTTTGGGGGTCATCTCATTTGGTAATTGCACTTGTACATAACACCCAGTGAATTTAATTCTCCTTCAATCCCCTGCCATTATCAGTTCTGACAATCGGATTAAACAATGACACATCAAAATTTCCTACGAATAAATAATGAAACACAAGTTAACAAAATGTATTGTTACCAACTATCAATGAGTACAGCTGATTAGAAACCAATATTCTCAGACATGTTAATTTGTCAGGTCAATACAAACATTTCCCAAGGAAGCAGTTCTTTAATCACAATGTTATATTGAGTTTGTATGTTTAAGCAGTTAAAACTTCAAACGGGTGATTCTTTTGCAAGATAGCAAATACTGATATCCTATAGACAGCTATCACACAGTAAGTACACAGGATAACCTAGAAATTTGCTCTTTAACTTCTCGGCCAGTCCAAACAATGGGTGCCTATTGCCTCTTCATCCAAGTAATTTTAAATGTACAGGTGCCGGGTCAGGCAAAATTAGAATATCATGACAAAGTTGGATTTATTTCAGTAATTCCATTCAAAAAGTGAAACTTGTATATTAGATTCATTCATTACAATACAGATCGATGTATTTCAAATGTTTATTTTTAATTTTGATGATTATAACTGACAACCAATGAAAGTCCCAAATTCAGTATCTCGAAAATTCAATATTGTGAAAAGGTTCACATTGAAGACACCTGGTGCCACACTCTAATCAGCTAATTAACTCAAAAGCCTTTCAATGGTCTCTCAGTCGAAGTTCTGTACGCTACACAATCACGGAAGACTGCTGACTTGGACAGTTGTCCAAAAGACGCACTACTGACACCTCAAGACAAGGAGGGCAAGACACAAAAGGTCATTGTTAAAGAGGTTGGCTGTTCACAGAGCCCTGTGTCCAAGCACACACACAGAGAGGCTAAGGGAAGGACAAGATGGTAGAACAAAGTGTACAAGCAATAGGGATAACCGCTTGTACCCTGGAGAGAATTGTGAAAACAAAACTGTGGGGAGATTCACAAAGAGTGGACTGCAGCTGGAGTCAGTGTTTCAAGGACCACCACACAGACGATGCAAGACATGGGCTTCAACTGTCGATTCCTTTGTGCCAAGCCACTTGAACGAGACAGCGCCAGAAGCGCCTCGACTGGACTGCTGCTGAGTGGTCCAAAGTTATGTTCTCTGGATGAAAGTAAATTTTGCATTTCTTTGGAAAATCAAGGTCCGAGCCGCCTTGAGGAAGAGAGAGAGGCACAGAATCCACGCTAGCTTGAGGTCCAGTGCAAGTTTCCACAGTCAGTGATGGTTTGGGGTGCCATGTCAATCATTGGTGTTGGTCCATTGTGTTTTCTGGAGGTCCAGGTCAACACAGCCGCCTACCAGGAAGTTTTTAGAGCACTTCCTGCTTCCTGCCGCTGATGAACTTTATGGAGATGCAGATTACTTTCCAACAGGACCTGGCACCCGCACAAAGTGCCAAAACTACCAGTACCCGGTTTAAGGACCATGGTATCCCTGTTCTTGATTGGCCAACAAACTCACCTGACTTTAACCCCATAGAAAATTTATGGGTATTGTGAAGAGGAAGATGCAGTACGCCAGACTCAACACCAGAAGAGCTGAAGGCCACTATCAGAGCAGCATGGCTCTCCTAACACTTGCTGAGCAGTGCCACAGACCACCGACTCCATGCCACTGCGACAGCAGCAGTAATCCAGGCCAAAGGAGCCCCAACTAAATATTGAGTGCTGTACATGCTCATACTCTCATGTTCATAGCTTTCAGTTGGCCAACATTTCTAAAAATCCTTTTTGCATTGGTCTTAATTGATATTCTAATTTTCTTTCCAAGATACTGAATTTGGGATTTTTCATTAGTTGCCAGTTATAATCATCAAAAATAAACATTTGAAATACATCAGTCTGTATGTAATGAATGAATCTAATATACAAGTTTCACTTTTTAAATGGAAATTACTGAAATAAATCAACTTTGGTCATGATATTCTAATTTCGTGTGAATTTCCCTTGGGATTAATAAAGTATCTATCTATCTTATCTATTTCCATCTATCTATCTATCTATCTATCTATCTATCTATCTATCTATCTAATTTTATGACCGCACCTGTAATATTTATATGTTTCTTCCTAAGAGAGAAATGGACCACCTGAAAGGTACAAAATGTTCCCTCTTGACAGTTAACCCTCTAACCTCTTTCAAGGATCTTTAAAACGATCAGCCACAACATTCAAACCACTGGCAGGTGAAGAGAAGCAACCTCACTATCTCGTCTAATGGGTCAAGGGGTGGAATACAGTCAGGTCCATAAGTTTCAGGAGAGTGACACAATTCTATAATTTTGGCTCTGCACCACCACAATGGTTTTGAAATAAATAAAGCCATCAAAATGAGAATGAAGTGTAGATTTTCATCTTTAAATAAAAATATTACATGAGCCATTTAGGAATGACAGACATTTTTCTTCATTGCCCCCACACCCCATTTCCAGAGACTCAAAAGTATTTGGACAAACTGACATAATCATGAATATAACGATCACTTTCAATATTTGGTTGTAAATCCTTTGCCGTCCATGACTGTCTGAAGTCTGGAACCCAAGGTCATCTCCCAGTGCTGGGTTTCCACCTAAGTGATGCTCTGCCAGGCCTTCATTGTTGTTGCCGCCAGGCGCTGCTTGTTTGTTGGACTTTCTGCCTTCAGTTTTGTCTTCAGTAAGTGATTCATGGTCCAGTTGTGTTGAGGCCGCTTGATTGACTGGCCATTGATGAATATTCCACCACTTTGTGTTGAGAAGCACTTGGTTTGCTGGTCTCAGTGAGTTCTGGCTCATTGTCCATCTGTACCGTCAAGTGTCGTCCTGCCTACTTTGGCAGCATTGGTCTGACTCTGAGCAGACAGTACAGCACCCTCTACATTCAGAAAGCCCTATCCTGCAACTCCTGCCAGCAGTCATATCCCTCAATAAACACCCAGTGACTGGGACCTCCATTGGCAGCCATGTGATCAGGCCATAACACGGCCTCCGGCCATATTTCACAGATGATGGGTATTCATCAGACCGCGAGCCGTTCCTTCTCTCTTCTCCACACTCTTCTCTATCCATCATTCTGGTTCATATTGATCTTTGCTTCCTTTGTTCAAAGATTGTTCCACAACTGGACAAGCTTTTAAAAAATGTTTTCTGTCAAAGTCCAATCTGTCCTTCTTATGCTTCAGTCTTACCAGTGGTAGCCCCTCTGTCTTTATTTCATGAAGTCTTCGATTGTAGACTTTGCCAATGATTGGTCTACCTTACAGAGAGTGGTCTTGGTTTGGCTAAATGTCGTGAAGGGGTTCTTCACCAAGAACAGAATTCTGAAGTCATCCAGCATGTTGTCTTCTTCAGGTTGTCCAGACCCTGGTGTTGCTGGAGCTCACCAGTGTGTTCCTTCTGCTTTTAAGAATCTACCTAACGGTTGAATTGACCACTCCTGGTATTTCTACTCTGCCCTGGTGGGTTTGTTTTGTTTTCTCCACCTGTTTTACTTGCATGGACCCTCATATTGAGAGTTCACAGTGACAACTTCCAAAATGCAAATTCCATCTTGGAATCAATTCTAGTCCTTCTACCCTGCTAAACAAGGTGACTACCAGGGTTCCAGCTCCACAATACCCACACACAAGACTTCCTACTGTGGCGCGGGAACGCTTTCCTTCATTCCCACCACCAATGCTCAGTACAAAGCTCAATGAAGCACACAGCACTTTGCCTCTCTGTCTCTCTCTGCCTCCACTCCCTCAAACTTCTGCCCATTCCACTCTGGCTCCTCAAATGGAGGAGGTGACACCTTTAAAGAGTAACCAGAAATATTCTCAGGTGTCCCATCATCTCCTTCCCATCTCAGCAGTCCAGCGCAGATGGCTCAGCCAGTCCCATGCCCTTTTGGTAGTGGCCACTGGCCCTGTTAGTACAGTTTAGTGTCCATGCTCCAAACCTGGCACCATAGCAAGCCACAGGGGACTGCCTCTGTTGTCTTGGAGGAGGTTCTTCCTGCAAGGCGTCTTCCTCCAGTCCTTTCTTAAGAAGGCTACCAGCTAGATAAGAGTCCCGTCAACCATTTTAATAGTTAATGAAATAATGAGGACCTGCTCACACCTGACAAGTGGATCAGCTTTGGCAGTCAAATGTCCAAATATTTTTGAGCCCCTGAAATGGGGACTTTGCAGAGAAATGGTTCTCATTCCAAAACGTCTTATATAATATTTTTGATAAACCCCTTGTTGTGATGTAAGATTTTGCATATAACTTTATAAATGTTTTGTATGTCTTTATTTATCTAGGCAAAGCAATGTAATTTAGTGTTACTTTGGTGAGAGGCATTCGGGTTTGCCGCCCCTTTTACAACTAAGTCTTTTTGTAATGTTATGACAGGATTTGGGGGATGTGTCTTAAACCAGTTTGATGAGTATTTCTCTGCTAAAGTCTTTCTACCCCATGGGTAGGCTAAGGTGTACTTCATAACATGGTTTGGGGGTTGCAGGTGTTAAGATGTTCTATTAACCCCATTGGTCTGAGGTGTGGCTGTTTAGAATTGGCTTGTCTCCAAGGCCTTTAAGTACCATGATGTCCTATTGGCTGTAGGGGTTGGAGAGAACATCTATAAATGTACGTGCTTAACCTCACATTCTCTCTCTTGCTAACCTGTGATAATGTAGAAGTACCTTTCTCTTGTTAACAATTGATGAAGACAATAAAACCATGAACTGACAAGAACAGCACAATGAAGAGCACAGCTTCAGCCATATTAAGACAGGCTTGAGGCCTGAAGAAAGCTGAGCACCAATGATGCCTTAACTAGAGACATTTTAAGTAACTATAAGTCTGTGTGCCACACATCACCATTTGATCAGGTTGTATGGTTGCCAATATTCAAATGTACTTTGCATTTTGTTATTATTTATGAATATTATCAGTAATACATTATTTTATGTGTAACTTAACTCCTGCTTGTCTTTTTACTACATCTAATTGCCTGAGGTTATAGATATAGAAAGGAAGGTGGGGATAAGTTATATACAGTGGTAAGTCTGTGAGATTAGGCATTCTAAGGCTATATATTAATAATACAATAGGGGAAAGTAGAGCAATATATATATTACTCTACCAAGATAAAACACCCCTTAAACTAAAGCTGAAAGTTGACACTTCAGTCACATAATGATTGCTTTATTTCAGATCTATTGTGGTGGAATACAGAGCCGAAATTATGAAAATCGTGTCACCGTCCAAAGACTTATGGGCGTGATTGAAAATTGGGTAGCAGTTCTTGAAGGTGATGTGTTGCGCGTGAAAAGATCTGAGCGACTTTGACAATGGCCACTTTGGGATGGCTAGCCGATTGAATCAGAGCATCCCCAAAATGGCAGGAGTTGTGGGGTGCTCTTAACAGGCTCCTGTCAATCATGGAGTGTCCACTGCATCCACTGAACAGGATCATCTCCAGACAGAGGAGACACACAGACTGCTGTCACCATCCTGCTCCACTGACAGACGGAGGAGACCCCACACTATGCGACTCATCAATTCCACCCAAGGGGGTAAACGTTAACATTATAGAAAGTTATTGGCTGTTTTGCCTGCATTGTTATCACTCTTTAATTTAATATTGTTTTTATCAGTATGCTGCTGCTGGAGTATTTGAATTTCCCCTTGGGATTAATAAAGTATCTATCTATCTATCTATCTATCTATCTATCTGTCTGTCTGTCTGTCTATCTGTCTGTCTGTCTGTCTGTCTGTCTGTCTGTCTGTCTGTCTGTCTGTCTAACAAACATGCAGTAGTTAATACCTACCAAAAGTGGTTTAAGGAAGGACAATTAGTGAATGACTAACAGGGCCTTGGGCACCTAAGAGTCACTGAAGTGTGTTGGGAGTGAAGGCTAGCCCACCTGGTCTGACCCCACAGAAGATCAACTATAACACAAATTGCCAAAAATCTTAATGCAGGCCATGAGAGAAAAGTGATGGAACACACACAGTGCATTGTAGTTTGCTGCATAGGGGGACGTGTAGCCACAGACCACTGAGTGCCCGTACTGAACCCTGTCAACTGACAAAAGCACCTACAATGGGTATGTGAGCATCAGAACTGGACCAGGGAGCAATGAAAGAAGAGGGCCTGGTCTGATGAATCATATTTTCTTTTAGATCATGTGGAGAGCCAGGTGAGTGTGCGTCATTTACATGGGGTGGAGATGGCAGCACAGGTACCATTGGAAGAAGGGAAGGTGATGGATTGCAGTGTGTTGCTCCGGGCAATGTACTGCTAGTAAATGTTGTCCTGGTGTTCATATGGCTGTTACGTTGTTATAAACCTAAAGATTGTTGCAGCCCACCTACATCACTTCGTGACTTTAGTACAGTACTCCCACTGTCATTTCTACATAGTGAGTCCAAAATGTATGCAAATTCTCTTACATGAAAGTCTGCAATCTGCACTTTAATCAGAAAGTCTGAATTGTTTGATTTGGAATTTCAAACTGTGGAGCACACGGGGCAGGAAATCAAGGAAAAATTTGTCTTTGTCCCAAACATTATGGAGGTGACGGCATACAGCAGGGAAAATAAGTATGGCGCGCATCAACGTTGTCTCAGTAAATGTATTTCAAATGGGGCTATTGACATGAAATGTTCACCAGATGTCAGTAACAACACAAGTAATGCACATATACAAAGAAATCAAAACACATAAGTCCATAAATGAAGTTATGTGTTATAAAGTGGAATGACACAGGGAGTAAGTATTGAACATGCTTACTGAAATTTATTGAATACTAGCTATAGCTGAAATACCCGACGTTGTCCAGGAGGAAAATAAAGTCAGTCATCATCCAACCCGTCATATCCTAACAGGGTCACGGGGGTGTACTGGAGCCAAATCCCAGCCAACACAGAGTGAAAGGCAGGAAACAAACCCCAGTCAGGATGCCAACCCACCGCAGGGCACACACAGACACCCACACACCAAGCACACACTAGTGACAATTTAGATTTGCCAATCTACCTAACCTGCATGTCTTTGGACTGTGGGAGGAAACCGGCGCACTCGGAGGAAACCCACGCAGACATTGGGAGAACATGCAGGGAGGACCCAGGAAGTGATCCCGGGTCTCTTTACTGCGAGGCAGCAGTGCTACCACTGTGCCAACGTGCCGTCCCATATTATATATACTGTATATATATATATCCATCCATCCATCCATCTATCTATCCATCCATCCTCTTCTGCTTATCCGAGATTGGGTCGCAGGGGCAGCAGCTTGAACAGAAATGCCCAGACTACCCTCCCCCCGGCCACTTCTTCTAGCTCTTCTGGGAGAATCCTGAGACATTGCCGGAGTTGGAGGAAATGAAGGCCAGGTTGGCAGAAGCCGGAGGTAAGACCCGATCCGCCTACGTCCCAACGCCCCGCCTCTGGTGCCTATGACAGAGGTGGACGACATTGAATCTTACCTGGGCATATTCAGCGGGCCACCGAGCAGTGGCGGCGGTCCGAGTGGGCGTCCATTCTGGTGCCCAACCTGAAGGGACCCGCGCAGTGGGCTTATTACGACCTCCCCGAGGAGGAGGCCGCGAGTTATGGCACGCTACGGCATTAGACCGGGCCAGCAGACGACCGAATGGCGGAGCTGGCAGTTCGACCCGGAGAAGCTGACCCAAGTCATACCGTTCCGCTTGCTGTTACATCTCCTGGAAGGGTCAGTTGTCTAATTTGGTGGTCGCTGTGTTGCCCGAACCCCCCTATCCAGTGATTTTGGGACAAGACTGGTCACACAGAAACAGCGGTAAGACACACACCGCTTCTGGGGCCTCACTGGGTCTGGCTATGAGGGGACAAAGCGCCCTTCCCGCTGACTCCACGCCGTGCTCCAGGGTAGGCCATAATGGCGCAGGCACATCGGGGGACACTCCCTCGGCGATGGACCCTGACCTGGAAGTATCCGCCGGAGAAGGGAAAAGCCAGGGAACGCTTCCACTAACCCGCTCACAAGACCCTCTGAGCAACTTGGACCATCAATTTCGGTCCACGCCTGCCTCATTGGAATGACGGTTCCCTGCGGTTTGCCCAGAATGCGATTGTTCTTCCGGGCAGCTCACAAGCTGACGGTTCCATGCCACGTGAGCCCTTCTTTGTTCTGGAGAATGATCTGCTGTATCGGGTGGCAACCCACGAGGGCGAGGTGGGGGAAATTGTTGCTAGTGCCGCGTACCTTCTGACGGGAGGTATGTGAACTAGCTCACGCTCACCTCCTAGGCGCTCCGCCTCGGGGCCGAAAAAACTTTGGAGAGGATCAAACTCCGCTTTTACTGGCCGGGATCACGAGGTCCGGCGCTTCTGTCAATCCTGTCCGGAATGTCAGATTCGCCAGATTCCTAGGAGGGACCGCACTCCTCTCATCCCAATACCCCTGATAGACATCCCTTTTGATAGAATAGGGGTGGACTTAGTAGGCCCCCTGGAACCCTCAAACCGTGGCCATAAGTACATATTGGTCATGGTGGATTACGCTACCCAACACAAAAAATATCGCACGGGAATTAGTCAACCTATTTTCTAGAGTGGGTATCCCCAAAGAAGTCCTCACGGACCAGGGTACACCCTTCACCTCAGATACGTTCAGGAAGGTTGCCAGATTACTGCGAATAAAGCACCTGAAGACGTCTGTCTACCACCCTCAAACAGACGGGCTGGTGGAGCGATTTAATCAGACACTTAAACAGATGCTCCGCAAGGTAGTCAACGCCGATGGCAGGAATTGGGACCAGCTCCTACCACTCGTGCTTTTTGCTTACCGGGAAGTGCGCCAGGCCTCTACGGGCTTCTCCCCTTTTGAATTATTGTACGGGCGACAACCTCGAGGACTTTTAGACATAGTAAAAGAGGACTGGGAGGCTGAGGCCCTTTCCTCCTCCAATATATTGGAGTATGTGGCGCAACTGCTCGACAGACTAGCTAAAATCAGGCCACTCCTAAACCACGTGACTCATGCGGCAGGCATGCAGGCCCGGTGTTACAACCGCAACTCCGTCCTCCGAGAGTTCTGCCTGGGGGATCGAGTGATGGTGCTCATTCCTACCTCCCATTCCAAATTGCTAGCTCACTGGCAGAGGCCATACGAGGTTAAGGAAAGAAAGGGGCTCATCGACTATTTAGTTAAACAACCTAATTAACAACAACAACATTTATTTCTATAGCACATTTTCATACAAACAGTAGCTCAAAGTGCTTTACATAATAAAGAATAGAAAAATAAAAGACACAATAAGAAATTAAAATAAGTCAACATTAATTAACATCGAATAAGAGTAAGGTTCAATGGCCAGGGGGGACAGAAAAAACAAAAACTCCAGGACGGCTGGAGAAAAAATAAAATCTGTAGGGATTCCAGACCATGAGACCGCCCAGTCCCCTCTGGGCATTCTACCTAACATAAATGAAACAGTCCTCTTTGGATTTAGGGTTCTCACAGAAGGGCTTGATGATGATGATGGTCACGTAGACTTCTGCCTTTAAATCCATCCATCGTTGTTGGAGCATCATGAAGCTTTGAGTAGGTGGAGGTGGCGCAGGCCACCACCACAAAGAAACCGGAAAAAGAAACAGAAAAGAGAGTAGGGGTCAGTACAGATTTTAGAGCCACCATGAATAGTTATTATGAGGAATTGAACATACAGAGTATCAGGATTAAGTTAAATTAAATTAAATTGAAGTTATAGAAAGGCCATGTTAAAGTAATATGTTTTCAGCAGTGTTTTAAACTGCTCTACTGTATTAGCCTGGCGAATTCCTATTGGCAGGCTATTCCAGATTTTAGGTGCATAGCAGCAGAAGGCCGCCTCACCACTTCTTTGTTCTTGGAATTCTAAGGAGACCTTCATTTGAGGATCTGAGGTTAAGATTTGGAATATAAGGTGTCAGACATTCCGATATATAAGATGGGGCGAGATTATTTAAGGCTTTATAAACCATAAGCAGAATTTTAAAGTCAATCCTGAATGACACAGGTAACCAGTGTAGTGACATCCAAACTGGAGTAATGTGTTCGGATTTTCTTTTCCTAGTAAGGATTCTAGCAGCTGCATTCTGCACTCGTTGTAAATGATTGATGTCTTTCTTGGGTAGTCCTGAGAGGAGTGCGTTACAGTAATCTAGTCGACTGAAAACAAACGCGTGAACTAATTTCTCAGCATCTTTCAGTGATATAAGAAGTCTAACTTTTGCTGTTTCTTAAGTGAAAAAATGCTGTCCTAGTGGTCTGATTAATATGCGATTTAAAATTCAGATTACAGTCAACAGTTACCCCTAAGCTTTTTACCTCCGTCTTGACTTTTAATCCTAATGTATCCAGTTTATTTCTAATAGCCTCATTGTATCCATTATTGCTAATCACTAAGATTTCAGTTTTCTCTTTATTTAACTTGAGAAAGTTACTATTCATCCATTCTGAGATACAAGTCAGACATTGTGTTAGTGAATCAATAGAATCGGGGTCATCAGGTGCTATTGATAAGTACAGCAGTGTGTCATCAGCATAGCTGTGGTAGCTCACGTTGTGCCCCGAGATAATCTGACCTAACGGAAGCATGTAGATTGATCGTCGGCCGAGCGAGAGGATCTACCATGTCAATTTGTTAAAACCTTGGAAGGACAGGGGTGGAGTCTCCCGACACTCGTAGATCCCTCTCCCTATTCGCTAGCACGTCTGCCCTTAACCTCGCTGACCAGCAGACACCCTTACAGCGGCAGGAGTTAACCCAGGCAATCCAGGCCGTCCCGAAGTAGTGAGCTAGTCACCGGGCCGGACCTCGCTGATTGCGCATATATATCCACGGACCCGGAGTGTCGTCCGGGAGAGGCCCTATAGACTCCCGGAGGCAAAACGCGCCAAAGTGTAACTGGAGGTGCAACGGATGTTGGATATGGACATTATTGAGGAAAGCCATAGTCCTTGGTCCAGTCCTATCATCCTTGTTTCCAAGCCAGACGGCTCTTGGAGGTTCTGTAATGACTTTAGACGTCTGAATCAGGTCTCCAAGTTCAACGCCTACCCGATGCCCCGCATTGACGACCTACTTGAGCGGCTGGGTACTGCTCGATACTTGACTACTCTTGACATGACGAAAGGGTATTGGCAAATTCCCTTAACAGCATCTGCAAAAGAAAAAACGGCCTTTAGCACCCCTAGTGGACATTGGCAATACAAGGTCCTCCCATTTGGGCTGCACGGGGCCCCAGCGACATTTCAATGTCTGGTGGATAGAGTGCTGAAGCCCCACCAGTCCTATAGTGCCGCCTACCTGGATGACGTCATCATCTATTCCGGCACCAGGGAGGAGCATCTATTGCAGGTCTCTGCTGTCCTTGCAACACTCACTAAAGCCGGCCTCCGCATTAACCCCCGTAAATGTTTTTTTGACTTAAAGGAGGCCAAATATTTAGGCTACCTTGTGGGACGAGGACAGGTGAGACCCCAATGGTTCAAAGTCAAAGACATCCTGGAATGGCCCCGTCCGAATACCAAGAGACAGGTGCAGGCTTTCTTGGGGTTGGTGGGGTACTACCGCCGGTTCGTACCCCGTTTCTCCGAAAGGGCAGCACCCTTGACCAATTTAACAAAGAAAGGCGCTCCCCTATACGTGGTATGGAACGACAAGACGGAACATGCATTCAGTAACCTAAAAAAGGCCCTAACGTCGGCATCTGTATTAAGGACCCCTGATTTTGGGCTTCCTTTTATTCTCCAGACCGACACTTCAGACACAGGCCTGGGCGCTGTGTTGAGCCAAAGCGTCGATGATGTTGAACACCCCGTGACGTACTTCAGCCGGAAACTGCTGGACCGAGAGACCAGGTATGCAGCAGTGGAGAGGGAAGCCTTGGCCATTAAGTGGGTGTTGACTCATCTCCAGTACTACCTGTTGGGTCGCGAATTCACTCTGGTGACTGATCAGGCTGCGCCTCAGTGGATGTCCCTGCACAAAGAGTCGAATCCGCGGGGCACCAGGTGGTTTCTGGACCTACAACCCTATAAGTTCACAGTCACTTATCGTCGTGGCAACCTTCAGGCCAATGCCGATGCCCTCTCTCGCCTCCACGACCTCTTGGTTAGGTCCGCCCGACCTGACGGTCTTGGGCTGGGGGGTGCGGGTCGTGTCACGCACGCGCGATTAGGAGACCGCGGACGGACCTTAAACTGCTTTGGAAGACGTTCGCCGGCAGGGAGTGTCGGGGTACTAACCTTTCTCCTTTGATTTCTTCCAGGAAAAAAGACGCTCCGCCAACATAGGCCTTCCCGCAGTACGTTTACTTCCGCCCTTCCTCCGCCATCTTTCCTGACGTCATCAGTCCCATCCTCCCTCACGGTTCCTTCCCAGCATTCCTCCACTTCCGGCTCCTCCCTTATAAAATGGCCGCCGACGCCTCTAATGGGGTCGCGTATATGAACTATTTGAGTTTGTGTTTGACCAGAGTTTTCTTTTGAATTGTGGATTGTTTACAATATACGGGGCCGGAAAACCCCAAACCTTTATGCTGCCTATTGTTGCATCTTTTACACTACAAAAGGGTCTGGCTGCAGACCGTGCATGCTCAGCCACTGACGTCAGATGCACGCTCAGCCACAACAGGAAGTGCAACCGGGGAGTCGTTTCCCAATTAATAAGTTGGTACGTTTGCTAGTTATAGTCTTACCATTTATGAACAATATGGAATATTCTTAATATACAGGCTGGCCTGTGTTGGTTTATTAACATGTTTACCATTTTAACAGATCAAGTTAGCCAAGGTAAATGCTTGCCTGTTATTGTAAATACTAGCATCATGGCCGTGGTAGCGTAGCGAGAGCGCTGATGTTTAGAGCGTGCTAGTTTAGTGTTCCCGCTGTTATCCCAAGGAAAAAAAAAATATGCAACCATCATAACTTGCTAAGATTATTTAAATTTAATGTATACAGTATTTACGTGTGAATAAAGAGTAAAATGAAAATAAAACAAATAGAACAATTCTGTGTCGTTAATAATCTTATATATCAGAACTGTAATACGTACTATACTTTACTGTGAGGATGCGTCAATACCGCCAGAAGTACAAGTACATTTTTTTTATCAGTTTTTTATATATCAGTAATAATTGCATAAAACACATTGACATAAATACACCAAAGTTTTATTCCTGTCTAAGGTATCTGTCCTTGCACACGCAAAAATAGCCAGTCAGTGGTGCAGTGACAGCCAACACCAATTCATTGGTCTGGTCCAGTTGCCCCAGATACTGACTATGAAAGAGGAAGATGCTGGGAAAGCTCTGCAGGAGTACGAAGCAATGAATGCAGAGGAAGATTCACTAGTTAATAGAGATGGGGGGTATTTTCTGTACGTCGCTTAAATCATCCAAGATCAAATGCCTAATTTTGGATGAGTTAATGCTGATGAAGTTCATCCGGGATACGTCAGTTTTTCAAATGTAGCCGTGTAGTAGATTAGTCTAGCTGGATCTAATCATCCGAGATGAATGCGCGAGCCCGCGCTGATTGAAAAGCCCATAAATATTGAGTCTAGAAAACATGATCAGCAAGTCTTTGATAGGCTGCAACAAAATGACGAAAGAACGGGTGCATTTTTTTTTTTACACAAACAGAGCAGGACCTTTTTATTCGAAGGGTATGAAGAATTTCAAGATTTAATATGCACTAAGGGGTAACACTGCAAAAGCAGCCCAAACCAGAAAAGACAGCTGGCAAAAAGTGGCTGACAATTTAAACGCTAAGTAGTGTGCATTGTATTTACTGAATGCAGCGTTTCATTTCCGATGTGTCAGATTAATTATAAGAAACATTAATTTTAAAGCTAATAAGAAGGCAGACAAGCAACAAAACAGATGGAGGTCCACGTGGTCAAGACCTAACCACTGCAGAAGAGTTGGCTCTCCAGCAAAATGTCCATCACCCTGTTTCTGAGGGAATTTTTTTTTTGTTGTTTGGTCAGTTTCAGGGAATGTCATATCCCTAGAACCCGTGTCTGACCAACGAGATATTGACGAAGGTCAAATATTTGATGAAGACACTGTGTTCTCACAGAGAGGTAGATTTTCCAAATAATGTTTGATCAAACTCCACTCTGGTCAGTCCCATCTGCCCCAATCACATTTGGAAATCCTGGGTAATGAGAATGTTAGGCTGATTGGGAGATTCTTTACGGAGCTGTGGGTGTTTTTGCCTGTGTATTACCTACCTGCAATGGCATGAAATGCATCTTTTATTGACTGCACACGTGTAGGGCTGCCCTTTGTCACCGATTCTATTCATAACTTTTATGGATAGAATTTCTAGGCGCAGCCAGGGTGTTGAAGGGGTCCGGTTTGGTGGACTCAGGATTGGGTCACTGCTTTTTGCAGATGATGTTGTCCTGTTTGCTTCATCAGACCGTGATCTTCAGCTCTCTCTGGATCGGTTCGCAGCTGAGTGTGAAGCGGCTGGGATGAGAATCAGCACCTCCAAATCCGAGAGTATGGTCCTCAGCCGGAAAAGGGTGGAGTGCCCTCTCAGGGTTGGGGGAGAGATCCTGCCCCAAGTGGTGGAGTTCAAGTATCTTGGGGTCTTGTTCACGAGTAAGGGAAGAATGGAGCGTGAGATCGACAGGCGGATCGGTGCGGCATCCACAGTGATGCGGGCTCTGCATCGGTCTGTCGTGGTGAAAAAGGAGCTGAGCCGTAAGGCAAAGCTCTCAATTAGTCAGTCGATCTACGCTCCTACCCTCACCTATGGTCATGAGCTATTTGTAGTGACCGAAAGAACAAGATCGCGAATACAAGCGGCTGAAATGAGTTTCCACCGCAGGGTGTCTGGGCTTTCCCTTAAAGATAAGGTGAGAAGCTCAGAGTAGAGCCGCTGCTCCTCCGCATCGAGAGGAGTCAGATGAGGTGGCTCGGGCATCTGATCAGGATGCCTCCTGGACGCCTCCCTGGTGAGGTGTTCTGGGCACGTTCAACCGGGAGGAGGCCCCGGGGAAGACCCAGGACACGCTGGAGGGACTATGTCTCTTGGCTGGCCTGGGAACGCCTTGGGATTCTCCCGGAAGAGCTAGAAGAAGTGGCCGGGGAGAGGGAAGTCTGGGCCTCTCTGCTTAAGCTGCTGCCCCCGCGACCCGACCTCAGATAAGTGGAAGAGGATGGATGGATGGATGGATGGACACGCAGGTGTCCTGGAAACACTAAGAAACCCCAAAGGAAATATTTCAGAGACAAACAGACTTTACGAATTGCCTGGCAAACTGTACCTTTTAGATAGATTTTCCTCATTGCCTACAGTATATAAAAAAAAAGTGCCACTTGCAAAAAAACTCAAAGCAATGCATACTGTCTGTGTGGTGGTGAGAGCTCGACTTACGCCTAGTTTGACTTCGAATATAAGGTTCTAATAAATGTTTGAGTTACAATATTCCCCCTCGGCTAAAGTGGTATCTTTCGAAAAGAATTTCCCCCAGGAGCAATAAAGGATCTTGCCGATTGCGCAAAACCCTCTCTATATGAAATTCTCTTCTTATAATTTTGCGCACCGATATCAATCGAAGCCATGACTGAATGAATTCCATGCATGGAAACTGATTAAGTGTGTGAGCTAATCCTTATATACATAAAACAAACCTGCTCTAAGCATTTTTGAGAATTTGGATGTGCTGCTATGACAACACATCCAGCAAGAGTTTCGAAAAACCGACAGATCCAGGATCGTGCCAAATCGCCAACAATTACATCCGGTTAAACGAGTAATACACGTATGAAAAATACCCCCATGATGTTCTGGCTCCATTTTGTTTTGGGTTTAGCCATGTGCAAGACGTGCACAGATTTTTAGAAGAAATGGTGGATTGCAGGAAGTTAACTATGTACTGCTGCCTTGTTAACTAAATTAATGTTTTTTATTGGTATGTGTTTTGTTGTTGTTGGGGTTTTTTTTGAGGGGGGGTTCCTTATGTTTATTTTAATATATAAACATTTGATTACTGATGCGCCCAATGTCCTTTTCCTTTACCATTTATTAATCACAGTTTGGTACCTCATGACATGTAAAGTATGGTACTATTACAGTTCTGATATATAAGATTATTAACGACACAGAATTGTTCTACTTGTTTTATTTTCATTTTACTCTTTATTCACACGTACATACTGTATACATTAAATTTAAATGATGTTAGCAAGTTATGATGGTTGCATAATTGTTTTTTTCCTTGGGATAACAGCAGGAACACTAAACTAGCACGCTCTAAACATCAGCGCTCTCGCTACGCTACCACAGCCATGATGCTAGTAATTACAATAACAGGCAAGCATTTACCTTGGCTAACTTGATCTGTTAAAATGGTAAACATGTTAATAAACCAACACAGGCCAGCCTGTATATTAAGAATATTCCATATTGTTCATAAATGGTAAGACTATAAGTAGCAAACGTACCAACTTAGCAATCAGGAAACGACTCCCCGGTTGCACTTCCTGTTGTGGCTGAGCGTGCATCTGACATCAGTGGCTGAGAGTGCATGTGGCTGAGATAACTGCAGCCTTTTTATTTAATCCACGGCTTCTCCGCTGTTTTATTGTTCATTTATTACGATTATAGTTATTGTGTAGGTATTTTAGACTTACTTTACATTGTTCAGGTACCCATTTCCTTTATCATTCCAACCGTACCCCATTAACATGTCTATCGAGGTGATCACCATCAATCAAAGAACTGTCACTTACCGAGTGGTTTCCATGCCCGGAGATGGCACCTGCCTTTTCCATTCTCTGTGTTACATATTGCACGGCCATATCAGGCTCACTCTTGATATCCATTGTGTCTTATGTGTTGAATGACTGGGACAGGTTCAAGGTGTGGACTGATGACGTACAGGAGATAATTAGACTACACAGGAGCACTAGAAGAGTGAAATGCTTAAGACCTTCACCTATGGATCTGCATGTGAGTTGATGGCTGCCGCTGAATTGTTCGGTTGTCTCTTTCAAGTGTACCGAAATGGCCAAATATTTTACACCTTTTGATAACCTCCAATGCCTCTTAAACATCTTAGATTGACAGGTGACGATTTCAGTAGTGGACACTTTGATGTTTATGAATGTTTAAACTCTCAAAAGCTGGATGTGAAGTTATCGATGAAACCGGTTGTGTGCTTACAACGCTTGACAGATGGCGAATGTCACTTCAACACGTCCTACAAATACTGTCGTAATTGAAACAAACCATGAAACTCAAACCGATTACAAATAATTATTGGTATATTTTCCCTAAGTTTAAAAAGGTTTGATTTTCTTCTTAATAAAAATTTTAAGGCAGTACTTATTCTGCGCAGGTATTTTGCTAGTATATATATATATATATATATATATATATATATATATATATATATATATATATAAAGTTTACTTGAGGTTTTTGCAAATTTATTAAAAATAATAAAA
Organism: Polypterus senegalus; assembly: GCF_016835505.1. Lineage (NCBI taxonomy): Eukaryota > Metazoa > Chordata > Cladistia > Polypteriformes > Polypteridae > Polypterus > Polypterus senegalus. Next base: position 313,531,888 of record NC_053155.1, on the reverse strand, counting down.
CTGAGAAATCACATGTCCATAAGTATTCCCAGCCTTTGCCATGATGCTCCAAATTGAGCTCAGGTACATCCTGTTCCCCCTGATCATCCTTGAGATGTTTAATTGGAGTCCACCTGTGGTAAATTCAGTTGACTGGACATGATTTGGAAAGGCACACACCTGTCTATAGAAGGTCCCACAGTTGACAGTTGATGTCAGAGCACAAACCAAGCATGAAGTCAAAGGAATTGTCTGTAGACCTACAAGACAGGATTGTCTCGAGGCACAAATCTGGGGAAGGTTAGAGAAAAATGTCTGCTGCTTTCAAGGTCCCAATAAGCACAGTGGCCTCCACCATCTGTAAGTGGAAGAGGTTCGAAACCACCAGGACTCTTCCTAGAGCTGGCCGGCCATCTAAACTAGTGATCGGGGGAGAAGGGTCTTAATCAGGGAGGTGACCAAGAACCCGATGATCACTCTGTCAGAGCTCCAGAGGTCCTCTGTGGAGAGAGGAGAACCTTCCAGAAAGACAACCATCTCTGCAGCAATCCACCAATCAGGCCTGTATGGTAGAGTGGCCAGACAGAAGCTACTCCATAGTAAAAGGCACATGGCAGCCCGCCTGGAGTTTGCCAAAAGGCACCTGAAGGACTCTCAGACCATGAGAAACAAAATTCTCTGGTCTGATGAGACAAAGATTGAACTCTTTGGTGTGAATGCCAGGCGTCACGTTTGCAGGAAACCAGGCACCACTCATCACCAGGCCAATACCATCCCTACAGTGAAGCATGGTGGTGGCAGCATCACACTGTGGGGGCAGGAACTGGGAGACCAGTCAGGATAAAGGGAAAGATGACTGCAGCAATGTACAGAGACATCCTGGATGAAAACCTGCTACAGAGCGCTCTTGACCTCAGACTGGGGACGGGTTCATCTTTCAGCAGGACAACGACCCTAAGCACACAGTCAAGATATCAAAGGAGTGGCTTCAGGACAACTCTGTGAATGTCCTTGAGTGGCCCAGCCAGAGCCCAGACTTGAATCCGATTGAACATCTCTGGAGAGATCTTAAAATGGCTGTGCACCGACGCTTCCCATCCAACCTGATGGAGCTTTAGAGGTGCTGCAAAGAGGAATGGGCGAAACTGGCCAAGGATAGGTGTGCCAAGCTTGTGGCATCATATTCAAAAAGATGTGAGGCTGTAATTGCTGCCAAAGGGGCATCGACAAAGTATTGAGCAAAGGCTGTGAATACTTATGGACATGGGATTTCTCAGTTTTTTTTATTTTTAATAAATTTGCAAAAACGTCAAGTAAACTTTTTTCATGTTGTCATTATGGGGTGTTGTGTAGAATTCTGAGGAAAAAAATTTTATCCATTTTGGAATAAGGCTGTAACATAACAAAATGTGGAAAAAGTGATGCGCTGTGAATACTTTCTGGATGCACTGTATATATATATATATATGTATATGTTGTCAGGGATGCCAGGGACCGGATGTGGGTCTGCGCCCACCCTGGATCACATATGGGCCACTTCCTGGTTGCTTTGGGGGCCACAAGTTGAAAGCCCCACCCTGCAGGGGCCTGTGGTCACCGCCAGGAGGCGCCCCAATGCCTTGGGGTCTTGTTGCCTCAGCACTTCCGCCACACCAGGAAGTGCTCAGGGAAAGATTTGAAAGGACACTCGGAGAGCTGCCGGGAGAAGAGCCGGCACTTCCGCCACGCTGGGGCGTGGCCAACGAGGAAATGCCGGGAACCACCTGGAGCTCATCCGGGAGAGAATAAAAGGGGCCGTCTCCCTTCATTCAGGGCTGGAGTCGGGTGGAAGAAGGACGAGGCAAGAGAGGAGAGTGGAGGCGCCCGAGAAGAAGGCATTTGTAGCCAGGACTGTGAGTGTTGGGGTTTGTGCACTTTTGACTGGGTCTTAGTGACCATTAACTATTGTAAATATTGTAAATAAAACGTGTGGTGGTGAAAAAACAACATGTCCGCCTGTCTGTGTCCGGGTCGGCTCCACAATGTATATATGTATATGTGTTTATATATATATACTAGCAAAATACTTCGCAGCGGAGAAGTAGTGTGTTAAAGAAGTAATGAGAAAGAAAAGGAAACATTTTAATAATAATGTAACATGATTGACAATGTAATTGTTTTGTTATTGTTATGAGTGTTGCTGGCATATATATAGCAAAATACCCATGCTTCATACACACATGTATATACATACACACGACAAATTATATATATATATATATGTATATATATATGTATATATATATGTGTCTATATATGTGTGTATAGCTGTAGTGACTGAGTGCAAGTGAAAAAAAAATGTAGTCTATAAGTTATTAAAAGTAAAACATTAACGTTTTAAGGAGTAAAGACACATTGAGCACCACTGGAGTGGTTTCGGGAAAGCTACATTTTAAAGACGGTAATCACAAGCAATTAAAGAAAATTAGTTTTGTGTCCTCTGCAGAGTTAAGAGTATAAGTGCAACGCAGGCTGCTTGACTTTAATAGTATTTTTGCAGGTCAGGAGACACCACTTTTTGCAGACACATTAGCGTGATCAAAAGTCTCCGCGCTGTTTGGAGGTCATTCATATATATATATATATATATATATATATATATATATACAATATATATATATATATATATATATATATATATATATATATATATATACATATATATATATATATATATATACAATATATATATATATATATATATATATACAATATATATATATATATATATACAATATATATATATATATATATACATATATATATATATATATATATAATATATACAGTATATATATAGTATATATACAATATATATACAATATATATATATATATACAATATATATATATATATATACAATATATATATTGTATATATATATATATATTGTATATACTATATATACATATATATATATACAATATATATATACAGTATATATATATATGCAGTATATAACTGATCACACCCATTGGCCTCGCTCACTGAGTGCAAGGGAAAAAAATAAAATGTAGTCTATAAGTTATTAAAAGTAAAACATTAACGTTTCATTCAGCTTCTTGCTACAGCAATTTTAACTCCGTTTCAAAGTGATCCAAAGTCTCGTTTATACCTCGTGTCTTCTAAGTAAACTTGTATCTTGCGAATACTGTCATTCGTGGTAGGCATGACAAACGGCAGCGGGGTGTGGTCTATAAACTTAATGTAAAGTTACAGTTCACTGCTTTGTTTCCGCAGTATCATGCATTGAGAGAACTTCCCCTTTGCTTGGAATGCAAAGTGTGATTAAATGCATTATTTTTTAGCACGTTATGGAGCACATGCATCGAAGCTTCTCAGCTGTGCTTGTGCTAAGAAAAGGAAACATTTTAAAAATAATGTAACATGATTGTCAATGTAGCCTTTTGTAAGTAGTGCCTGGAGAATTCAGAGTGTGGAGAAACTCTAGAGACAGTGTGTGTATTAACTTGTGGATTTTTCTGTGAGTATTGGTGCACAGCCCCTCACCAGCAATTTTAACTTTGTTACAAAGTGTTTAAAACTCTTGTTTATACCCTGCATCCTCTCATTAAACTTGTATCCCGCATTAGTCGTGGGCATGACAAACGCCAGCGGCAGCCTGTCTAGGAACTTAATTTAAACTTTAGGTTTACACCGTGCTTTGTTTCCGCAGTAGCTGCACTCATGAATATGCTTCACTCACTCGCTTCTTATTGTTTCGCTGCCTTCTCAATTGTATAATGCATGTTTTCTTCAGCGCTTTTTGGAGCTCTTCCTTGTTTTCTACGTCCTGCGTTCACAGTCAGTTCACGTGATTACATGGGAGGCGTGATGATGTCAAATGATACTCCGTCCCCCACGGCCATCCAGCTGAACTCCATTACAGTATATGCAGAAAGATAGGTTCCAGTTTTGACCGTTACGCGTAGAATTTCGAAATGAAACCTGCCCAACTTTTGTAAGTAAGCTGTAAGGAATGAGCCTGCCAAATTTCAGCCTTCTACCTACACGAGAAGTTGGAGAATTAGTGATGAGTGTGTGAGTGAGTGAGTGAGGGCTTTGCCTTTTATTAGTATAGATAGAAAGCAACTGGGAGCCCGATCGAATTGTTTGTGAAATCCATAGAATTATTTGTTTTTTTAAGTCCTTGAAACGATTTTGTTATCAGGGCACTGATTTGTGCTTAAAATAGACCTTTTCGGCCGATGTAATGAAGAGCTTCCTGTTTAAACGGGGCTGCGAGACATTGAACTCAGCTCTTCGGCACGCCTCTTTTGATTTTTTCCGGCAAACAAATTTTCTAAACAAACCGTATTTTACGACTCTAATCAGTGTCGGAGTAATAATTATGTTGGCGTGCTCATTTTAGATCTGAGATCGGCTAAAATTTAAACAATGATCATTGTTAATACCCAGCCATCATTACTCAGTTTGCCGATAGATGTCAGAAGGATGGATGCCAAAACCGAACTGCCCAAAGACAGATTTCGATGTACCAAGCAAATGGCGATACGTTCTCAATTACTTACAGTACCTGAGCTGTTGAAGGGTTTAACTTAGTCAACGATGTTAGTCCTGGAAAGTACGCCCCACCAAAGCAGCGTTTCAAAAACCAACTGAACTTACTGTTATCTGCTTGAACCAACACCGACTTACTATACTTGGCCATCCAGCGGCGTCACTGAAGAATTCAAACATTTTTAGCCAATCATGCAATACTGCATCCGTGTTTGCCACATGATGTTCTAACTACAGAGGCAGAGTCCCATTGCATGGTTCTAACTTTCATTGAATCGAGGTATTGACGTGAAAACCATACATACGGGTATTGGCGCGAACACCATAAATACAGATAGTATCAAATTATATATAAGGATATATATGTATGTATAATGTATGTATATATATATATATATATATATATTATAATTATATATATATATTATAATTATATATATATATATATATATATATTGACACACACGTGCAAGTAGGAGGCAGCTAAAGGGTCTGAGTAAGTGTAATAAAATATCCTACCAGGGGGCACTGAAGTGCGCTGACCGTCTTTCTCAGTTTCCTACAGACCTTTCCCGTGAAATCCTGCTAGGTTCCAGAACCGGGCCCTTTGCTGACGTCACTTCCGAAGCCGGCCCCTTTGCTGATGTACGTCACTTCTGGTTCCAGCCATTTTGATGACATCAGGTCCTCTACAGGCCTCCATCTTGGGATACTGTAGTTAGTTTTGGACTCTGTGATATGCACATCATGCTACTTATTTCAAACCCTTTTGCATCTGGGAAAAACAATATACGGGTGGCTGCCCCAAACCTTTATGATGTCTTGGACTCTTGATTGTCACTATATATATATATATTGTCACGCGCGCGAGTAGGAGGCCGCGGATTGATTCGACAGCACCTGGGAAACCATTACGCGCCAGGGAATGGCGGGGTATTAACTTTCTCCCTCTGCTTCCTCATAGAAAGAAAGACCTTCCTGCACCATAGGCCTGGATTGACCGCAGTCGCGATACTTCCGCCCTTCCTCCGCCATCTTGCCCTGGCGTCATCCTTCCCATCCTCCCTTGCGGTCCTTCCCGCATTCCTCCACTTCCGGCTCCTCCCCAATAAAATGGCGCGGCGCCAGGAGTCGGCGTCGCGCATATGAACTGTTTGTTTATAATTTTGACCTGTTTTTGTTGTGATTTACAATATACGGGGCCGGAAAACCCCAACCCTTGCTACTGTCTCCTCGGTCCTTTACAAGTGGCGAGTCGGCAGGATAGAGATCCCGGAATGCGGAGGGACAGGACCTCAACACGTGCTGCAGGAATGAATGACCAGCTCCAGGCCTGCAGCAGCGCAAGCCGCCACCACCGGGAGCTGGAGGCCACGAGGCCAGGTTAGTGGAAGCCCAGCGGGCGAGACCAGACCCGCCCAGGCAGCCGCCTCATCCTATGGTCCGATGGCCCTTCGGAGGACGCCGATGCCTACCTGGGCATGTTTGAGAGGGCGGCCACCCGGAGCGAGTGGCAGCGGTCAGTGGGCGTCCATCTTGGCGCCATACCTGAAGGACCAGCCTGCGCCTATTATGACCTCCCTGAGGAGGAGGCCGCTAATTACGACCTCCTCAAGCCCGAAATACTGGCCCGCTACGGCATTAGCCGGGCCAGCAGGCGGCGAATGGCGGAACTGGGTCTTTGACCCGAAAAGCCGCCGCCCCAGGCGTTCGAGTTCTGGGGCAAGATGGGCGCTGGCTACGGCCAGAGAGCCCGACGGGCGGAAAGTGGTCGGCGGGTGGCCTGTGAAGGCCTGGTCAATCGATGCCCAGTTCCCTCGCCCAGCAGGTCGGGGACACGCCTATCAGAACATGTCGGGCCTCCTCGGCGTCCTGGAGCGTCAGTTGGCGGTCCTCCGACTTGGGGGTCAGAAAAGCCTGCTCGCGGGAACCGCAGGGACGGGCGGCCACCCGAGCCCCTCGGCGCGCTGCAGAAGCGCCAGCCAGAGCCAGAGAGGCGGGTCCGCCGCGCTGTTTCAAGTGTGGCGAGACCGGTCACCTGCTGCCAAACTGCCCCATCACATCGCCCGGAGCCTATGGACTGCAGCTGGACATCATCGGAGAGGTATTGTACCCGCCGCATCCCTTGGCGAGTCGAATCGGGAGTGGTGTTGCTAAATGGGCACGCCGTGGTGGCTTTGTTTGATTCCGGCAGCAACATTACCATTGTTGCTCGCCGTTTGTCTTACCGCAACAGTGGTTAAAACAGCATTTGTTGGTCACCTGTGTGCATGGGGGGACTAGGTCATATCGTTCCGCTCACTGCTATGTCACCTGGAAGGGGAACCAATCAAATGGCGGTCGCTGTGTTACCTGACCCCCTTCCCAGTGATTCTGGGACAAGACTGGTCTAAAAGAATCAGCGGTAAGCCATTCGCGCTCCGGGGCCTCGTTGGATCTTGTTATGAGGGGAAAAGGCACCCCTCCGCGGCCTCCACGCCGTGCACAAGGGCAGGCCCTATGGGCTGGTGTCTCGGGGACCTTTCCGGCTACGGACCTTGACCCGAAGATTCCGCCGGAGAAGGGACTAGCCAGGGAACTCTTCCCGGGCCCAGGCCCCAAGACCCTCTCGGCGGCCTGGACCATCAATTTCGGTCCACGCCGGCCTCCTTTAAGAGGGAGCAGTGGAATGATGACTCCCTGCGCTTTGCCCGGAATGCGATCGTTCTGCCTAACAGCTCAACAGCGGACGGATCCACACGCGGGAACCCTTCTTTGTCCTTGAGAATGATCTGTTGTACCGGTGGCTACCCATGAGGGCGAGGTCGGAAGTTGTTGCTAATTCAGCGTACCTTCCGGCGGGAGATATGCGAGTTGGCACATGCTCACCTCCTAGGCCCACCTCGGGGCGAAAAACACTGGAGAGGATTAAGCCCGCTTTTACTGGCCTGGGATCAATGAGGAGGTCCGCGGTTCTGTCAATCCTGTCCGAGTGCCAGACCCGCCAGATTCCTAGGAGGGACCGTGCTCCTCTAGTCCCTATTCCCCTCGTGGACATCCCCTTTGAAAGGATAGGGGTCGATTTGGTGGGACCCTGGAGCCCTCAACCCGTGGCCACAAGTATATCCTAGTCATGGTGGACTATGCCACCCGGTACCCAGAGGCGGTTCCCCTGCGCTCGCTAATACTAAAAGCATCGCGGGAACTGGTTAATTTGTTTTCACGCTGGCATACCCAAGGAGGTCCTCACGGACCAGGGTACGCCCTTCACTTCGGATACGTTCAAGGAGGTAGCCAAATTACTGCAGATAAAGCACCTGAAAGCGTCAGTCTATCACCCGCAAACTGACGGGTTGGTCGAACGATTTAATCAGGCGCTTAAGCAGATGCTCCGCAAGGTAGTCAGCGCTGACGGCAGGAACTGGGACCAGCTCCTCCCGCCGTGCTTTTGCCTACCGGGAGGTACCCCAGGCCTCTACAGGCTTCTCCCCTTTGAATTACTATACGGGCGACAACCCGGGGAATCCTCGACATCCTAAAAGAAGGCTGGGAGGCCGAGGCTCTTCCCTCCTCTAACATTTTGAGATGCGTGAGCGCAACTGCGCGACCGACTCACAAAGATCAGGCCCCTCCTAAAAGAGCACGTGACTCGTGCGCAAGCAGCGCAGGCCCGTGTTACAACCGCAACTCCGTCCTCAGGGAGTTCCGCCCGGGGACGAGTTATGGTGCTCGTCCCGACCTCCCACTCGAAGCTGCTCGCTCACTGGCAAGGGCCTTACGAGGTTAAGGAGAGAAAGGACTGCGTCGACTATTTGGTGAAACAGCCCAATCGTCGACCGAAAGTGAGAGGATCTATCATGTCAACCTGTTAAAGCCCTGAGAGATAGAGAGGAGCTCCCAGCTCCGTAGGTCACTCTCCCTTTCGCAAGCACAACTGCCCTTAACCTCGGCGAAGAGCTGACCCCAAGCAGCGGCAGGAGTTAGCCCAAACACTCCGAGCCATCCCGAGGTAGTGAGCGAGTCACCCGGCGGACCGCTGATTGAGCACGATATAGTCACGGAGCCGGGGTAATCGTCCGGAGAGGCCCTACCGACTCCGGAGGCAAAACGCGCAGAGGTCGAACTGGAGGTGAAACGTATGTTGGACATGGACATAATTGAAGAGAGCCATAGTCCCTGGTCCAGCCCTATTGTCCTCGTCTCCAAGCCAGGCGGCTCCTGGAGGTTCTGTAATGACTTTAGGCGCCTGAATCAGATCTCCAAGTTCGATGCCTACCCCATGCCCCGCATTGACGACCTCCTTGAGCGGCTGGGTGCGGCTCGTATCTGACTACCCTTGACATGACAAAAGGGTATTGGCAAATTCCTTTAACGGCATCCGCAAAGGAGAAAACGGCCTTTAGCACCCCTAGCGGGCACTGGCAGTACAAGGTCCTCCCATTTGGGCTGCACGGGGCCCCGGCGACCTTCCAACGTCTGGTAGATAGAGTGCTGAAGCCCCACCAGTCCTATAGCGCCGCTTACCTGGATGGCGTTGTCATCTATTCCGGCACCTGGGAGGAGCATCTACTGCAGGTCGCAGCTGTCCTCCGAACACTGGCTAAAGCCGCCTCCGCATAAACCCCGGAAGTGTTTTTTTGGATTAAAGGAGGCCAAATATTTAGGCTACCTCGTGGGACAAGGACAGGTGCGGCCACAGAGCTCCAAAGTTAAAGACATCTTAGAATGGCCCGTCCGAGTACCAAGAAACAGGTGCAGGCTTTCTTGGGGCTTGCGGGTTACTACCGCCGGTTTGTTCCTCGTTTCTCGAAGAGCAGCACCCTTGACTGACCTGACAAAAAGGGCGCCCCTATACGTGGTGTGGACCGACAAAGCAGAACACGCGTTCAGTGACCTAAAGAAGGCCCTAACGCCGGCACCTGTGTTACGGACGCCCGATTTTGGGCTCCGTTTATTCTCCAGACCGGCTCGGACACAGGCCTGGGTGCCGTGCTGAGCCAAAGCGTCGATGGTGTCGAGCACCCTGTGATGTACCTTAGCCGGAAACTGATGGACCGGGAGACCCGGTACGCGGCAGTGGAGAGGGAGGCCTTGGCCATTAAGTGGGCAGTGACCCACCTCCGTTACTACCTGCTGGGTCGCGAATTCGCTCTGGTGACTGATCACGCTGCACTTCAGTGGATGTCCCTACACAAAGAGTCGAATCCGCGGGTCACCAGGTGGTTCCTGGACTTACAGCCGTATAAGTTCACTGTCACTTATCGGCGGGCACCCTTCAGGCCAATGCCGATGCCCTCTCGTATTCACGACCTCTCGGTTAGGTCCGCCCGACCTGGCGGTCCTGGGCTAAGGGGGATCGTGTCACGCACGCAGTAGGAGGCCGCGGATTGATTCGACAGCACCTGGGAAACCATTCCGCCAGGGAATGGTGGGGTATTAACTTTCTCCCTCTGCTTCCTCATAGAAAGAAAGACCTTCCTGCACCATAGGCCTGGATTGACCGCAGTGCGATACTTCCGCCCTTCCTCCGCCATCTTGCCCTGGCGTCATCCTTCCCATCCTCCCTTGCGGTCCTTCCCGCATTCCTCCACTTCCGGCTCCTCCCCAATAAAATGGCGCGACGCCAGGAGTCGGCGCGCATATGAACTGTTTGTTTATAATTTTTGACCAGTTTTTTGTTGTGATTTACAATATACGGGGCCGGAAAACCCCAACCCTTGCTACTGTCTCCTCGGTCCTTTACAATATATATATATATATATATATATGTATATATATATATATATATATATATATATATATAACTGCTCAAAAATTAAAGGAACACTTTGAAAACACATCAGATCTCAATGGGAAAAAGAAATCCTCCTGGATATCTATACTGATATAGACTGGGTAATGTGTTAGGAACGAAAGGATGCCACATCGTTTGATGGAAATGAAAATGATCAACCTACAGAGCCCTGAATTCAAAGACGCCCCAAAAATCAGAGTGAAAAAATGATGTGGCAGGCTAGTCCATTTTGCCCAAATTGAATTGCAGCAACTCCAAATTGTACGCAGCACTTTGTATGGCCCCTGTGTTCTTGTATACATGCCTGACAACATCGGTGCATGCTTCTAATGAGATGACAGATGGTGTTGTGGGGATCTCCTCCCAGATCTGGACCAGGGCATCACTGAGCTCCTGGACAGTCTGAGGTGCAACCTGGTGGCATTGGATGGACCAAAACATAATGTCCCAGAGGTGTTCTATTGGATTTAGGTCAGGAAAGTGTGGTGGCCAGTCAATGGTATCAATTCCTTCATCCTCCAGGAACTGCCTGCATACTCACCACATGAGGCCAGGAATTGTCGTGCACCAGGAGCCACTGTACCAGCATAGGGTCTGACAATGGGTCCAAGGATTTCATCCTGATACCTAATGGCAGCCAAGGTGCCTTTGTCAAGCCTGTAGCGGTCTGTGTGACCCTCCATGGATATGCCTCCCAGACAATCATTAACCCACCACCAAACTGCTCATGCTGAATGATGTTACAGGCAGCATAATGTTCTCCATGGCTTCTCCAGACCCTTTCACTTCTGTCACGTGCTCAGGGTGAACCTGCTCTCATCTGTAAAAAACACAGGGCACCAGTGGTGCATCTGCCAATTCTGGTATTCTATGGCGAATGCCAATCGAGCTGCATGCTGCTGGGCAGTGAGCTCAGGGCCCATTAGAGGACATGGGGCCCTTGGGTCACCCTCATGAAGTCTTTCTGGTTGTTTGGTCAGAGACATTCACACCAGTGGCCTGCTGGAGGTCATTTTGTAGGGCTCTGGCAGTGCTCATCCTGTTCCTCCTTGCCCAAAGGAGCAGATACTGGTCCTGCTGATGGGTTATGGACCTTCTATGGCCCTCTCCAGCTCTCCTAGAGTAACTGCTTGTCTCCTAGAATCTCCTCCATGCCCTTGAGACTGTGCAGGGAGACACAGCAAACCTTCTGGCAATGACACGTATTGATGTGCCATCCTGGAGAAGTTGGACTACCTGTGCAACCTCTGTAGGGTCCAGGTATCACCTCATGCTACCAGTAGTGACACTGACTGTAGCCAAATGCAAAACTAGTGAAGAAACAGTCAGAAAAGATGAGGAGGGAAAAATGTCAGTGGCCTCCACCTGTTAAACCATTCCTGTTTTGGGGGTCATCTCATTGTTGCCCCTCTAGTGCATCTGTTGTTAATTTCATTAACACCACAGCAGCTGAAACTGATTTACAACCCCCTCTGCTACTTAACTGACCAGATTAATATCCCAGAAGTTTCATTGACTTTATGCTATACTCTGATTAAAAAGTGTTCCTTTAATTCTTTTGAGCAGTATATATATATATACAAGCTATACCTCGTGGCTGTGCCCACATTGTGATGAGACAGGACAAACTTTAAATATCAATAGACGTTGACACTGTATCTGATCGTGTTCAGCTCTAATGCAAAAGCGTTCCACGTGTGGGGAGAAAAGCACATGCCCGTGATATCTGTGGCAATCAGCAGCTACGCTCTAAAACACACGTAGCTCTGATCTCTCTACCAAAATCATCAAGCGTTACTCCTTAACAATCCGTAGATGATAATGTCTGCTTTACAAACAGGTATCGCTAGCTAAACGGAGGCAAGGTGCACTCCAACATGTGGCGAGACATAGATTAACCCGAACAGAGGCTGGCGAGTGAATGAGGAAGTTTCCACCCTCCTGCTCTCGGCCCATAGCCACTCTGTTGGATTTGCATAAATAAATCATTAACGCAAGTGAACTATGATACTTAGCGCGATGAGAGAAGTCGCAAAACCAACTGGAAAGTTCAAGCAAATTATAGAAAACAACCTGATCTAAATCTGTTAAGTAATTCTCTCATGAAAAGCGGACAGACGTACAGACAGAACACACTTGGAGCAATACATTTTTAAAACCGTTTCTCAGCGAGCACCTATGGGCCAAGGGTAACCTACATTCCAAATTTCAAGTCCCAGGTCCTCATTGTTTGGGAGATTTCATGATGAGTGAGTCAGTGGTATTTGGCTTTTATATATATATATATATAGATATGCACATATATAATTGTATGTTTTTTTATCAATATTTTAAATTTACAGTCAGCACTCCATATCTGTCGGGGTTTGGTTCTTAAAATCTAACAATGTTCAAATCCTTTACATAAAATAACATAAAACTGTGTAGTATTTGCACATAACCTACGTGCATCCACTTGAATACTTTAAATCATCTCTGGATTACTTATAATACCTATATAATATAAAAGGTATATGAAGAGTTGTTAGGCAGTATTGTATTGCTTAGGGAATAATGACAAGAAAAAAATGTCTCAACGTGTTCAGTACAGACGTAACCAAGGATATGCCTAACAAAGTAGTACATGTTAGCAGCAACATAATATTTTCTTTCATTCAACGCTAAAAGATTGCTTTCATTGAATGACATAAAAAAGAAATACTTAGAATAAAACAAAGACTTTTTGAAATACAAGTACATATAAAAAAGTCTAATTTTAAACAGAGAAAATATAAATGTATAGAGGACTGAGGTACCAGCTGTTAAACTCTATATTTCGCTGAGCAATAAAGACAAGGTTGTGTCATAGAAAAAAAAAAAAAAACTTTCCACCATCTTCAAAGAAAGCAGTCATGGAGCCTAGAAGAGACTACAGTCATTTCTAACTCAAGTCGGTCCTCCTGTTATTCTGACCACCATGCACTTTGGATTGTCCTAGAGATCTTAGCACTGCTCCATAGGAGGAGAGTATGGGCTTTCACATTAGTTGATCCCCACTTTCTGGAGGGGTGTTTGTTACTCATTTACCTCATTCTAACCTTGGAAAATTACACTGGTTGCTTCTCTAAGATAAGGCCGAGACTTCATGTGCTTAAGCTATAAGTCACATTTAGTTAATCATTGAGTTACACTCAGTCCTTTTCCTTTATTTTCTGTTATAGTTTATATACCTGTATATATTGTCAATGTCAATGTAAATTTATTTATATCACACATTTAAAACAACATAGGAATTCTGTGGCCAAAGTGCTTTACAATAAAAGAAGAAAAAAAAAAACATACAATTAACATCCATCCATCCATCATCTAACCCACTATATCCTAACTACAGGGTCACCGAGGGTCTGCCGGAGCCAATCCCAACCAACACAGGGTGCAAGGCAGGAAACAAACCCCGGGCAGGGTGGCAGCCCACTGCAGGGCGCACACACACACACACACTAGGGTCAATTTAGGATTGCCAATGCACCTAACCTTCATGTCTTTGGACTGTAGGAGGAAACCCACGCAGACATGGGGAGAACATGCAAACTCCACGCAGTGAGGACCTAGGAAGCAAACCCAGGTCTCCTAACTGCGAGGCAACAGCGCTACCCACTGCGCCATCATGCCGCCCTTCAATTAACATAAATAACATAAATAGAAATAAAATAAAACATAAATAAAATACTGTAAATAATAAATAGAAGTAAGATTACATAATCACAATGAGGAAACCATCAGTATTACTGAAGGTCACTGAATGCAAGTGAATAGAAATGAGTCTTTAATCTCGTTTTGAACAGTTCAATTGTAGACGACTCCTTTATGTGATGAGGTAAAGAGTTCCACGGGTGAGGAGCAGCAGCTGCAAATGCCCTGTCTGTCCCCCTTAGTTTTACATTTAGTACGAGGGACAATAAGAGACAACTGACCAGAAGATCTAAGCATTCTAGATATTTGGTGTAAAACACACAATTCAAATAAATAGGCAGGAGCAAGCCCATGTAAAGATTTAAAAACTAGCAACAAGATTTTAAAATCAATTCGAAAACTGACAGGCAGCCAGTGTAAAGGAGCTAATATTGGAGAAACAGAATCAGACTTTCTTGCCCCAACCAGAAAGTGGGCGGCAGCATTCTGGACCAACTGTAACCTGCGTATCAAGGATTTGCTAATCCCAGAATACAGCGAGTTGCAGTAATCGAGGCGAGAGAAGATAAAAGCATGAGTAGCTTTCTCAAGATCCCTAGAAGATAAAAAAAGGCTTGATCTTACCGAATAGACGAAGCTGGAAAAAGCAACTCTTGACTACAGAATTAACCTGTTTCTCAAAAGAGAGGTTACTGTCAGAAGTTCCACCAAGATTGTGTACTTGAGGTTTGCAAAAGACAGAGAAAGAGCCGAGAAGTCCAAGACCAATTTGGGCTTTAGCTGATGGACCCGCTATAAGCACCTCCGTTTCAAATCAAGAAAATTATTAGCCATGCAGGATCTTAGTTCAAAAAGACAGTTGTGCAGTTGATTCATTGCAGAGTTGTAGACGGGAATACAAACCTGAGTATCATCAGCATAGCAGTGAAAAGAAATATCCTAAAAATAGCTCCAATAGGGTGAAGGTATATAGAGAATAAGATAGGACCCAAAATGGATCCCTGAGGAACACCACATTTAAGAAGAGCAAGTCAAGTCAAGTCAAATTGGAGAGCATGCACCAATACAGTGCATTGCCGTACCCACTACATAACGAAACAAATCGGTATCCCAGTTGGCAACCCCCCAGGCAGGCATGTGGTCCAGTCCTACCCTCTGGAAATGACCCTCCATCTGCCGCAACCAGGTGTTATGTGGGTGACCCCTTGGCCTGGTCCAGCCACTCGGGTCCCCAGCAATGAGGATCTTACGAGCTGGATCACCCTCGGGGAAACACGCCACATGGCCTAGTGCCGTAACTGACGCTCCATCACAATGCAGGTCATGAGCCTCATTCAGGACAAAGTCAAACCAACGGTACCAAAGGATTTTCCGGAGAGACACAGTACCAAAGGAGTCCAGTCTTCCTCAGACCCCTCACTCAGTCTCTTGAGTTGGTGTTGTTTAACTCTTCTTCCACAGTGGCGGCTGGTGCGTATTCATCATTAATATAGATATATAAAGTGGTGTGAAAAACTATTTGCCCCCTTCCTGATTTCTTATTCTTTTGCATGTTTGTCACACAAAATGTTTCTGATCATCAAACACATTTAACCATTAGTCAAATATAACACAAGTAAACACAAAATGCAGTTTTTAAATGATGGTTTTTATTATTTAGGGAGAAAAAATCCAAACCTACATGGCCCTGTGTGAAAAAGTAATTGCCCCCTGAACCTAATAACTGGTTGGGCCTCCCTTAGCAGCAATAACTGCAATCAAGCGTTTGCGATAACTTGCAATGAGTCTTTTACGGCGCTCTGGAGGAATTTTGGCCCACTCATCTTTGCAGAATTGTTGTAATTCAGCTTTATTTGAGGGTTTTCTAGCATGAACCGCCTTTTTAAGGTCATGCCATAGCATCTCAATTAGATTCAGGTCAGGACTTTGACTAGGCCACTCCAAAGTCTTCATTTTGTTTTTCTTCAGCCATTCAGAGGTGGATTTGCTGGTGTGTTTTGGGTCATTGTCCTGTTGCAGCACCCAAGATAGCTTCAGCTTGAGTTGACGAACAGATGGCCGGACATTCTCCTTCAGGATTTTTTGGTAGACAGTAGAATTCATGGTTCCATCTATCACAGCAAGCCTTCCAGATCCTGAAGCAGCAAACAACCCCAGACCATCACACTACCACCACCATATTTTACTGTTGGTATGATGTTCTTTTCTGAAATGCTGTGTTCCTTTGACGCCAGATGTAACGGACATTTGCCTTCCAAAAAGTTCTACTTTTGTCTCATCAGTCCACAAGGTATTTTCCCAAAAGTCTTGGCAATCATTGAGATGTTTCTTAGCAAAATTGAGACGAGTCCTAATGTTCTTTTGCTTAACAGTGGTTTATGCGTCTTGAAATCTGCCATGCAGGCCGTTTTTGCCCAGTCTCTTTCTTATGGTGGAGTCGTGAACACTGACCTTAATTGAGGCAAGTGAGGCCTGCAGTTCTTTAGACGTTGTCCTGGGGTCTTTGTGACCTCTCGGATGAGTCGCCTCTGCGCCTTGGGGTAATTTTGGTCGGCCGGCCACTCCTGGGAAGGTTCACCACTGTTCCATGTTTTTGCCTTTTGTGGATAATGGCTCTCACTGTGGTGCGCTGGAGTCCCAAAGCTTTAGAAATGGCTTTATAACCTTTACCAGACTGATAGATCTCAATGACTTCTGTTCTCATTTGTTCCTGAATTTCTTTGGATCTTGGCATGATGTCTAGCTTTTGAGGTGCTTTTGGTCTACTTCTCTGTGTCAGGCAGCTCCTATTGAAGTGATTTCTTGATTGAAACAGGTGTGGCAGTAATCAGGAAATTGAACTCAGGTGTGATACACCACAGTTAGGTGATTTTTGAACAAGGGGGCAATTACTTTTTCACACAGGGCCATGTAGGTTTGGATTTTTTTCTCCCTAATTAATAAAAACCATCATTTAAAAACTGCATTTTGTGTTTACTTGTGTTATATTTGACTAATGGTTAAATGTGTTTGATGATCAGAAACATTTTGTGTGACAAACATGCAAAAGAATAAGAAATCAGGAAGGAGGCAAATAGTTTTTCACACCACTATAGATAGATAGATAGATAGATAGATAGATAGATAGATAGATAGATAGATAGATAGATAGATAGATACATTTATTTGAAATGACTGAGTTCAGATGGCTTACAGTTTATGGGTACATCAAGTCAGCACATAGCCATGCAATCTCCATCAACATTGAGGAGCTCAGTGACTTTAAACATGGCACTGTCACATGGTGCCACCTTTGCCACAAGTCATTATGTGAAATTTCTGCTCTGCTAAATCTGCCCCGGTCAGCTGTACGTGTTATAATTGTGAAATGGAAAAACCGAAGAGCAACAACAGCTCAGCATCCGAATGTTGAAGTATTTTAAAATGGCCTCTCCTCTGTGGCATCACTCACAATTTACAGTCTAATTGCCTTTGTTTATAAAATTATCTCAAAAACTGTGAGTCAGGAGTTTTGTGATGGTACCAAGTCAGTAAAACATGAAGAGTCACCATTTACAATCCAGGTCTCAGTGATGAAAAATAAATGCAGTTTATTTGAGATAATAAATTCTTGCAGAATAAAAGTTTTATTAGACACTGATCTCACGTTCAAGACTAGAGCCTTTATAGAAGTAGAAGAGCTCACTGCAGGACGAGCACGGGTGAGCGTGAGAAGATTAGCAGCATTTGCTGCCCGAGAGCTCACCGAGGAAGAGTGATTCCGCCTTGAGATGGAGAAATTAAATCTGGTGTCCAGCGCCCATGGACCAGGGATAGAGTTGTGTGCAGGAAAAGATGGGTCATAGACAACTCACAGGCATCAGGAATCCAAGCTCTGGGACTTGAGTTGGAGTTGTTTAACAGCAAAACCGGCTCTTCTTCCACGGCAGCAGCGGGTGCGTATGCATCTCCGAGAGGCATTCAGCTCACTGATACAGGTGACCACCGGCGTCCAGGTGAAAAAGTCAAGAGATGAATAAAACAAAGGTGGAGGTTCACATAATATCCCATCAGGAGATGACAATTGAGAGGAAAGCAAGAAAAGTAAAGAATCATGATCATGAGATAAACTAATACATAAAAACAAAGTTAAAACATAGATAAGCCAGACAAGCAGACGACCAGCACACCAGTCGGCGCCATCTTCCAAATCATTTACAAGATTAGGTCACAAAGTTGCACAGGAGAGCACTGAAGGTTTTCCAAGGAGTAGAGACTTTATTGCTGTTCAGGCAGAAACAAACACAAGGTGGGAACGGCTGTCAAACCTGACGCATCGCCTCCAATTCCTGCTCAAAAGAAAACAAAGTCTTCTTTATCAAGAGGAGTAGAGTGGCCCGGGAGCAGCGGCTGGAGCAGAAGGAGTGTTAGAGAAGAGAGACAGGAGCGTGAGAATGCAGGATGGCTGCAGCTCGGTCCTTTAAATGTTCAAAGCCTCATGGCATAGCATGCCTGCTGCTGCTGATCCCACAAAGAGGAGCTGAAGAGTGTGTTTGTTTCCCATTGAAAAAAACTTCTTATGAGGAGGTTTCCGAAGGGCTGCCACATCCCCATGCAGCATTGCAGCGGTCACGATATATATACTGTACTTGTGTACATGGGGTGGGCAGAAGTCGGTTTTTAGTTGTTCATATGGAAAGAGACATGCAGGTTATTCTTGCAGTCTACTTTCTAAAAATAAGAGGAAGAAGAAGAAGACAAAAAAATACTAATAAAGGGGTAAACCATGAAAAAATACTTGCGTTTTTGTGGGGAGTCATGACCATCCTGTCTGAGAAAGGAAACTCAATTGACTTGCCCATCACTCCTAATCCAGTACCTACTGTTTACCCTCTTGATTATCTAAATCACATGCAAAATAAATTTAGCATCACTATTGGAAAAATGTATAAGTATGGAAAGTCAGCTGTTTCACCCATCACCGTCCCTACTTTTTATCCTCTTTTTGAACTGATTCACATCTATTATCCAACCCACTATATCCTACCTACAGGCTCACAGGGGTCTGCTGGAGCCAATCCCTGCTAACACAGGGTGCAAGGCAGGAAACTAACTCTGGTCAGGGCACCAACCCACCACAGGGTGTGTACACACACACACACACACACACCAAGCACACACTAGGGATTGCCAATGCATGTCTTTGGACTGTGGGAGGAAACAGGAGTATCCGGAGGAAACCCACGCAGACACAGAGAGAACATGCAAATTCCACACAGGAAGGACCCGGGAAGCAAATTTGGGTCTCCTAACTGTGAGGCAGCAGCGCCACCGACTGCGCCACCATGCCGCCACTGATTCACATACAAAACTTATTTTAGTATCACTTTTGCAAAACTCAAGTGATTTGCCCATCACTCTTAACAGAGTTGCGCCTATTGTTTACCCTGTTGTCTAATTAAATCACATGCAAAATGAATTTTAATGTCAATTTTGCAAAACTGCATGATAAAAGAAACTTGGCAATTTCACCCATCACTGTGAATGGGGTTCCTACTTTTTATTCTCTTCTTGAACTGTGTCACACGCACAATGACTTTTAGCATCACTTTTGCAAAACCGCACAAGAATGAAAATTGGGTGTTTTCACCCATCACTGCTAATGGAGTCCCATCTTTGCATCCTCTTTCTTACATGAATCACATGCAAAATGAAGTTTAGCATCACTTTTAAAAAACTGTCTGAGAAAGGAAATTCGGCTGATTTGCCCATAATGCCTAATCCAGTACCTACTGTTTACCCTCTTGTTTAGGTGAATCACCTGCACAATACATTTGGCGTTACTTTTGTAAAACTGTATAAAAAAGGAAGTTCAGCTATTTCACCCATCACTATTAATGGAGTCCCTAACTCTTTAACCTCTTGTCTGGGTGAATCACCTGCAAAATAAATTTAGCATTACTTTTGTAAAATTGTATAAAAAAGAAAACCCAGCTATTTCACCCATTGCCACTAATAATACAGTCCCAACTTTGCATCCTCTTGCTTACTTGGCAGCTTCACTCCTCAACCTAATAGAGTCCTTACTTTGTATCCCCTTGTTTAACTAAATAGCCTCCGCCATTAGTTCTCCAACTATTTAAGCTGAAGCAGAGCACATTTTGATGACCCATGACTTGTGCTATAGTCTGAAACACCCGCATCCATGTAAAGCTATCAGATATTCTTTAAGTAATTTTATTACTTCAAGCTTTCCAACATTATAAGAGTGATGTGCAGAGCAAGGAATCAAAGAAACACAGTGTACTTAGGATGCCTCCCTAACTTCTCATTAACAGGCTGTGATATTAAACTAGCACTTACTGTGTCTTCCAGCAAGGTCACCTTCTGCAATATGAAATATTGAAAAGCTGTTTCTGAGTGGCAAAGAACAAAAAAAAAAAAAAAAATTAACCCATTCTTGGCCACTTTCCTAGCAGCTGGCAGGACCCTGTGTCTCAATCACGTGTGAAGCTTGGCCCACTCTTAGCCATGTGCATGAAAACAGAAATAATCTGATCCTGACAGAGGATTTTTTTTTTCTTGTCTGCCAACAAGTTACAGCTCTGTTTCATCTCTCATTACCATGACAACCACAACACATGTGACACTGAAACTTGGTCTGACAAAGCGGCTCTTCAGGTTTCATCTGCTTGCTCACTCAGTGTATTATTAGGCCAACAGGAAGAACATACCTCTGCAATGCAGTTGGAGTGGCCCTGAAGATCTAACCCCGTGAATCCTAATTAGTGTGCAAAGCAGATACATTTCACACACATTTTGTAGTTAAAGGCATTGCAGGCAGTACCATATTTGACACATTCTCTTTCACATCAGATGTGGCAAAATGAAGCTGTTGTTATAGCAGGCCCGGAGAGAGGTGATAAAGAAAAATTAGATGCATTTTTAAAGTTTCTTTCAGGAAGGTGAGAAATTCTAAATGTCACATTTCTTATAGTCAAGATGACTGGCTTGCCCAGATATTGTTTTTATAATTAGATCTTATCCTGTAGAAATTACATGCACATGTATATGGTGAAACGGCTTGCTAATGGACTGGTATCCCAGCCAGGCTGATTGCTGGTGCCCTTTCTGTAGTGGAGGAGCAACTTGCCAGGCTGTTGTGTTCCTCCAAGTATACTGGATGGAAGATGTCCTCCAGTTTAGAGTCCCTCAAGCCTTCATGGTGGGCTTGCTGGTGGGCAGGGATCTCCAGAACCACTGGACAGAGCTCATGAATGGCTGGCTTCCAAGACTGATATCCAAAACTGGGAAATGTATTCATTTAAAATTAAATCTACAGTGCAATAAAGTGTGCAGAAAGTGAAGGAGTCTGAATATTTTCTCAATCACAGTTCATGTGAGGTGAGATACAAACAGTCATTATAGTTGAACTGGAGAGGCACTACATGATAGATAGATAGATAGATAGATAGATAGATAGATAGATAGATAGATAGATAGATAGATATGAAGGGCACTACATGATAGATAGATAGATAGATAGATAGATAGATAGATAGATAGATAGATAGATAGATAGATAGATAGATAGATAGATAGATAGATATGAAGGGCACTATATAATAGATAGATAGATAGATAGATAGATAGATAGATAGATAGATAGATAGATAGATAGATAGATAGATAGATAGATAGATAGATAGATAGATAGTCCCAGTAAAGTGTCATTGGGAATTGTAGAGTGTGGATCTTCATTTTGATTACCATCCTAAACTTCTGGTTGATTATGGATGTTGGTATTTTTGCCTTGTTTTGGCATGCTGATTTTGTCTTAATTTTGCTATTTTATTTTCTTGTTTTGCCCTTTTATAAATATTTGTGTTTTGTGACAAAATACTGCACCTCTAGCAACTATATCTTCTTTATTGACAAAGTAAAACTAAAAGAAGATCTGAAGGAACACATCTTGACTAGTATGGAGGTGAGTGGGCCCAGCTCATTGCATAATGTGGAGCCCTCATACAGATAATAGAGATAAAAGACAAGAGATAGCAGCAGGGCTGTTCTTAGCAGTTTAGGGGCCCTATGCAGTTCAGAAATGTGCAGGCCCCGGATTTGCAGGCCCCGGATGGGGGAGGGGTCTAGAGGGCGGTGCCCCCTTAGCTCAGGAAGGTGTTCTAATAAAACGTCCAGAAAAGAACGATAAAATTTAGGATGAGGAGGGTATCGTGACCCATGGCGTGAGGGACTGGCACAGACAGTTGCAGTGCCAGTGGCTTGACAGGGGCCCAAGACCCACAGCCCAACAACAGCAAAAAAGAAAAAAAATTGTAAGGTCGGGGCTGGGCCGGGGACCCCTCATGGTCGGGGTCCTACACGAATGTGTAGTACGCGTATGCCTAAGAACGTCCCTGATAGCAGGCACAAAAAGATGTTAGAGGTGGAGCCCCAGACGTATAGGAGGGGCTAGGGCAAGACTGCAGTAAAGGGGAGTGGCTAGAGATATAGCATCTGACAGATAAAAGATGCCAGTAGACAAGAGAAGGCAGGAAGGTGGTTAATGGGCGGAGCCAAGACAGATAGGAATGGTCATGAGAAGGTTACAGTGAAAGAGATTTAAAATATCTCACTGGTAGGAGGGATGAAGAGAAGACAGATGGTAGAAGGAGGAGTAAGGGATGTAGAAAAGAAAAATAGGAGTGGCCATGAGTAGATAACATTTAAAGAGAGTGGCTAGAGATAAAATATCAGACAGGTAGGAGGGACCAGGGGAAGAAATGCAAAAGAAAAGGCAAAAGCAGGAGTAAGTGGAGCCAAAGCAGATAGATGGCAGAAACATGAATAAGGGGTGGAGCCAAGACAGACAAAAGGGGCCAGAAGATGATAGCAAGCAAAAGAAGGGGAAAGGGGTGGAGTCAAACCAGATAAAAAGGAGAAACAGGGATAAGAGGTGGGTCAACACAGATGGGAGGGGCAGAGGATGAAAGCAGGCAAAATGAGGGGTAAGGGGTGGAGTGCCATGATAGATAGGAGGGGCTAGAAAAAGATTTAATTCAAAGGAATACCCATCAGGTGGAAAGAGAAGTTAAAGGAGGAGAGGCAAAACTGATCATATTGGGGAAGAGAAGACAGCAGGGAGAAAGAGGGGTAAGGGGTAGTGTCAAGACAGACAGAAGCAGACAGGGGATGATAGATGTCAGAAGTAGGAGCAATAGGCATTGCAGGGCAGATAAGATGGGCCAGAAGAAGAAGACTGTTGTCAAAAGGAGTGGCTAGAGATGAGATATCAGATAAGTAGAATAGACAAGGGAAAATAGCATGCAACATGAACGATAAATAAGGAGCCAAGACAGATAGGAGTAGCCAGAGGAAGACAGCAGTCAAAAATGAGAGACAAGGGGTGGAGCTAAACAGATAGGATGGGCCGGAAAGATTGTAGTTAAAATTAGGGACAAAGGGTGGAGCTAAGACAGATATGAGGGGAACATGAGTAGACCGCATGAAAATGGAGTGGCTAGACTGCTAGTAGGGACTAGTGGAAGATAACAGGCAAAGAGGCAAAATGACAGACAAAGGATGGAATTAAAACAAACAGGATGGGGGATAGAAGAAGATAGCAGACAGAAAAAGAAGTAAGGGGTGGAGCCAAGACAGATAGGAAGGGCCAGGATAAGACTGCAGCCAAAAGGAGATGCTAGAGGTGAAAGATCAGACAGACAGGAGAGGCCAAGGGAAGAAGGCTGGCATAATAAGGGTGGAGCCAAGACAGATAGGAGCGGCCAACAGAAGATTGCACTGAAAGGGTATGGCCAGGAGAACATAGCAGGGTAAGCGGTGAAGCTAAGACACTCAGGAAGTGGCAATAAGTGAATCATCAGGCAAGTAGGGAAGGCCAAGAAATTAAAGCTGGCAAAGTGAGGGACAAGGGGTGAAGCCAAAATAGATAGGAGGGGCCAGGAGAAGAGCGAAGGCAAGGGGAGTGGCAAAAGGTGAAACCTCAGACAGGAAAGGGAAGGCAGAGGAAGACAGCAGGCAAAATGAGGAACAAGTGGGGGATTCAGGATGGACAGGAGAGGGCCAGAAGCAGTTCACAGTCAAAGAAAGGGGGCTAGTAAAACATCAGACAGTTAAGAGGGGCCAGGAGGAGACAGCAGGCAAATGGAGGGATGAGAGGTTTCAGCAACAGACAGAAGGGAGAGGCCAGGTGTAGACAGCAGGGAATGAGGGACAAGGGGTGGACCCCAAGCCAGATAAGAAGAGACAAGGAAAGATAATGGGTGAAAGGAAGTGACATAGGGAGAGCTCAGTGAAATTGGAGTGGCCAAAGGAGTGGCTAGAGTTGCTGTCCCAGACTGGTGATAGAGGCCAGGGGAAGATAGCAGTCTAAGAGAGGAATTAGAGGTGGGGGACCAGACACAGGTAGTAAGGATTGGAAGGTATTGCCAGCAAAAGTGTGTTCCTGACATTTAAAATATTTGCAATGTTGAATGGATCTTTATTTTTTGAATCACTGAGGAAAAGGACAAACCCTAACAATGCAAAAATAAGTAAAAACTGGGGGATATCACAATGATTCAGGCGCAGCCGTGAGTGGCAGCCTTTCCATCAACTCCATGTATGACTTTGTCTTCTACATTTTTCTCTATTTTTCTCTATTTCACTGATCATTCCTACCACTTTTTAATGTGGACTCATTCCCTGGACACTTTTACTACTTGGACATGGATTTTTACACGCCGAGACTCGTCTGTTCGGGTAGTCAAATTCAAGCACTGAGAACAAAGGCCCATGCCGGTGTGGTTCCCTATTTACCTGACAAGGTTGCATCGGGGCAGCAGAGTCGGCGCTAAGCTAAAAGCTAAGAGGCTAGCAAGAAAGTGTCGATATAAGCCTTCGGTGCCTTCTGTGATCCTGGAAAATGTGAACTCACTACCAAATAAGATCGACGAACTGGCTACGCTGGTGAAAAATGTCAGGACCTACAGAGAATGCAGTTTGTTGTGTTTTTGTGAAACGTGGCTAACAACTAACATCCCAGACCTACGGGAAGTGGAAAGGAGGAGGACTCGCTCTCTATGTAAATACAAGGTGGTGTAACTCTGGACATGTAAACGTCAAAATCTCCACTTGTTGCAGGGACATTGAACTGTTGGCCGTAAGTCTGCATCCCTATTACTTGCCCATAGAGTTTGGACACGTCATTGTTGTTATTGTTTACATCCCTCCTCGGGCGGACGTGGAGATAGCGGGTGATGACATCCATTCCACTGTTGTTAAACAACAAACACTGCACCCCGAGGCGCTTATGCTAATCGCTGGAGACTTTAACCAGGTGACGCTGGACAAAACATTACCTGTCTTCTCCCAGTATGTGGATTGTAACACCCGGGGAAATAGGACTATCGACCTACTGTATGCAAACGTTAAAGACGCATACAGCGCCACCCCGCTGCCTGTGCTTGGGAAAGCAGATCATAACCTGGTTCTGCTTCAGCCTCACTACAAACCAAGAGTGAGGGCGCTACCTACAACCACACGCTCATTCAGTAAGTGGTCCCCTGAGGCAGAGCAGGCTCTGAGAGACTGGAACTACGGACTGGGATATCCTGCAGGGGTCACATAGTGAGAACATTGAGGAGGTTGTTGACTCTTTAATTTAATATTGTTTTTTATCAGTATGCTGCTGCTGGAGTATGTGAAGTTCCCCTTGGGATTAATAAAGTACATATCTATCTATCTATCTATCTATCTATCTATCTATCTATCTATCTATCTATCTATCTATCATATAGTGCCTTTCTCATCTATCTATCTATCTATCTATCATTACTGATTTGTCTTTAAATTCATGGAAATTATCAAAATTTCTTAATATCCACCAGGCGAGTCATGGCTCCTGATCTGCATAAAAAGCTCCGTACTAGAGGACATCTAAGTGACGTATGTGCTGTCAGAAATGGCCGTAGAGGCAGATGCTTTAACAAAAGCTTCCTATTAAAGACAAGTAGATACCTTTTGTCAAAGGCCTGTTAATTGTGGAGTTCATTGTTCTCCTGATTTCCCAGAATCTCCCTCAATGAATTCATTTCCACGAGGTTCACTATTTGCTTTCTTTGCCGTTTCATTGTACTGCAGAGTCACCATCTACATGAAACAGAATGTACAACGGGATAATGGCTTAGCACAAAGAAAGGAAAGAACCATTTAATCTTTTGAATTTGTAATAAATCAAAGAAAGAAGAATTGCTGGTCATTTGTGTGTGTTTGTATTGGTTTAATTATGCCAGTAAATGGCCAGCTGGGATTGAATTAAGTGGGTCTGAAAATCAATGAATGAATGAATGAATGAAAGGATGAATGAAGTCCACTTGAAAGGGACTTGAAGTCCCTTGAAATGGCAGTAGAGGTGGCAGTCACTTTATTAACCGTTTTCCCAAAGTTAACAGTACCCACGTCTTTAGTACAGTTAAACTTAACATGAACGATGTAGCTGATACCCCATGAATCTAGTGCTCTGACTGTTGTGGTGTGCAAAATCAGCAAATTTTTGTCTATATGTTCATTATATTTTGCTCAAGAGAAAACAAGATGGACTCCACGCCCTGGCTTACACCAAACACCTGAAGGAATACAGATGCACCTTATCGGCTGCACGTCCAAAGTACTATTCCACCCTTATTGACTTTGGCACTTGTAGCCCTACATCTCTTTTTAATACAGTTAACAAACTTTGTCAACTTGCTATTAAAAATCCTTATTCCTCTGTTGAGCACTGTAATCTATTTCTGGACTATTTTCAGTCAAAAATTACAAGCCCCCATGGCGCCTTCGGCACCCAACCACCAGTTGCGGCCAGTCTGCCGCTCGTGTTGTGAAGAGGGGGACTGAACGCACCCCAAGGAGATGTGGTCGCTCCTGATCGATCAGCTGCTGGATTGTTGCTGCTGTGCCATGTGATCTGCATCTCACGCTGCACTTCAAACATTTAAAGGCCTGTACAGAAGCTGTCCTACTCTTTGTCTTTTATTTCTGGCCCCGGGCATGGTTAAATCTCTCGGCACAAAGTCTCGTCTCGTGGGAAGTGAGTTCTTGATATTTTTTAGCTTATAATTTAAAAACAAAATAGGAATCTAAAAATCTAACAACATCACATTCAACTTCGATAAAATCTGAAAAGAATGATACCAAACATATATATATGTAGCCCGATTTAAAGCATGAAAAAAGACTTCACATAAAAATGTCACATAAAATTGTTGCACAAAATCGTTGCACTTTTAGGATTAGATTTTTATATATATAGTAGATATCGAGGTTTCTCTATTAACCATTCATCATCTGTGTCAACCAATTCAACTTCTAAATCTACAGATTATTTATCTAACTTTATCCCCACTACACCAACTTATATTGCTGCAGAAATACCTAAATCAAATCAAGCTATTTGCCACCTAGATTCTGCCCCTACTTTACTAATAAACTTTCCGTTCCCATTTCTCACTTTATCAACTGTAGTTTCCGCACCCGTGTTGTTCCAAATGATTTAAAAACTGCTGCTGTAACCCCTGTTAAAAAAAAAAAAACTGGCTTAGATCTGTTACAGGTAAAATTTTATCGCCCAATCTCAAATCTTCCATTTATGGCTAAGATCTTAGAAAAAGCTGTTAACCCAGTCACAGGGGATGCACAAACCAGTGTGTTTCTTTCATGCTGGCCCCAAGCCCGGATAAATGGGAAGGGTTATGGCAGGAAAGGCATCCGGTGTAAAATTTTGCCAAATCACTATGTGGACAACAATACAAATCTCCATACCGGGATGCAAGGAGGAGAGTTGGTGAAGGTGGATGAGTTTAAATACTTGGGATCAACAGTACAGAGTAATGCGGATCATGAAAGAGAGGTGAAGAAGAGGGTGCAGGCAGGGTGGAATGGGTGGAGAAGAGTGTCAGGAGTGATTTGTGAGAGACGGGTATCAGCAAGAGTGAAAGGGAAGGTCTACAGGATGGTAGTGAGACCAGCTATGTTATATAGGCTGGAGACGGTGGCACAGGAGACAGAGCTGGAGGTGGCAGAGTTAAAGATGTTAAGATTTGCATTGGGTATGACGAGGATGGACAGGATTAGAAATGAGGACATTAGAGGGTCAGCTCAGGTTGGAAGGTTGTGAGACAAAGTCAGAGAGGTGAGATTGTATTGGTTTGGACATGTGCAGAGGAGAGATGTAGGGGATAATGCGAGAAGGGTGCTAAGGATAGAGCTGCCAGGCAAGAGGAGCAGAGGAAGGCCTAAGAGAAGGTTTATGGATGTGGTGTGAGGGGACATGCAGGTGATGGGAGTGACAGAGCAAGATGACGAGGAGAGAAAGATTTGGAAGACGATGATCCACTGTGGCAACCCCTAACAGGAGCAGCTGAAAGAAGAAGAAGAAGAAGATCTTAGAAAAAGCTGTTGCTGCTCAACTCAATGATTATTTAAACTTGCATGACCTGCCTGAGCCTTTTCAATTTGGACTAAGAGCCTTACGTAACACTGAAACTGCTTTACTTAAGATAACCAATGACTTACTTATGACCACAGATCCTGGGATGGCCGCTCTTCTAGTTCTCCTTGACTTAAGCGCAGCATTTTGTACAGTTAACCAGGACATTTTACTGTCCTGACTTTCAGCTATTGGTATCTCTGGTGCTGCTCTTTCTTGGTTCACATCACACCTCAGTGATCACCAGTATTACGTCTTCATGAGGGAATACAAATCTGCCTCTACTTCACTCACACAGGGTATCCCTCAAGGGTCAGTTCTCGGTGCAATCCTCTTTAATTTTAATATATATTTATATTTGATATCCCTGTGGAATTTTATGATAAATATTTCTCATCTGAGCAGTGATGTCAGAAGAGGGCGAGAGCGACGTCAAGAGGAGAAGGCAGAGCGACATCAGAAGAAGGCAAGAGCGACGTCAGTAGAGGGTGAGAGCAATGTCAAGAGGAGAAGACAGATCGACGTCAAGAGTAGAAGACATAGCGACATCAGGAGAGGACATACCGATATCAAGAGTAGAAGACAGAGCAACATCAGGGAAGGACATAGTGATGTCAGAATAGGGCAAGAGTGATGTCAAGAGGAGAAAACATAGCGACGTCAGAAGAGGACAAAGTGACATCAGAAGAGGGCAAGAGCAACGTCAGGAGGAGAAGGCAGAGAGATTTCGGAAGAGGGCGATAGTGACGTCAAGAGGAGAAGACAGAGCAACATCAGGAGAGGACATAGTAATGTCAGAATAGGGCAAGAATGATGTCAAGAGGAGAAAACATAGTGACGTCAGAAGAGGACAAAGCAATGCCAGAAAAGGACAAAGTGACATCAGAAGAGGGCGGCAGTAATGTCAGGAGGAGAAAACAGCAACATCAGAATAAGACAAAATAAAGTCAGGAGGAGAAGACAGAGCAACGTCAGAAGAAGACATAGCGACATGAGGAGGAGAAGACGGAGCAATGTCAGAAGATGGCAGTAGCAACGTCAAGAGGAGAAGATAGAGCGACTTCAGAAGAAGACATAGTGACGTCAGAAGAGGGCGAGAGTAATGTCAAGGGAAGAAGATAGCGAGAGTGACGTCAGGAGGAGAAGACAGAGTAGCATCAGAATTGGACAAAACAACGTCAGAACAGGATGAGAGCTATGTCAATAGGAGAAGACATAGCGAAGCGACGTCAGGAGAGGACAGCGACATCAGAAGAGGGCAAGAGTGACGTCAAGAGGAGAAGACAGAGCAATGTCAGGCAAAGACACCAGCCATCTGATCGTCAGCTAAAGCATTTCATGAATATCGACTGCTAAATCAGTTCCACCCTGGGACATTCATCTGTGACATCTTTTCGTAAGCTTTTTTTTTCATAAGACTATATATATATATCCAGATTTTGCTATCCACATTTTCTTTTTGTGCTTTTCTCCACTGGTATTATTGCTCTTTAATAAATACCACATTGCTTTTAACTTTCAATACTTTGTCTTCATATCCAGAGTAATTGAGGTAATAAGGTCATTTTTCTTTTAAGAGCACCTGGAGCAGTAGGAAGTACCATGTGATCCAATCTGCGAGGTTTATTGAGCTGCGGATGAAGAGGTCTGTCCAGTAATCAACAGTGCGTTAAAATAAAACATTCATTGGTTGATAAACGGCCTACAGCCAGGGATGTTGAGCTTTTGTATGTTTGAATATTTTCTTGGAGACCAAAGGTAATTTTTAGGTCTGAGATATGACTAAGACATCGCTCGTTGTTCATGCCTATGATAAGTAAGTGTCTCGGAGAACTAGGGAAAGCAGACTGTGCTTGTGTTATTCATACAGTGCGGTTTAAAGTACTAGGGGATAACATGCATGTGTATACGGTACTTTTGTGGTTAGAGTCTTTGTGTCTGCGCATATCTATGTATGTCTGTGTTAATCATAAGGTACGACAGTAACGAACTTGATGAGTACACTTATCCCTTAAGAAAATTGGTAAAGGGTAAGTAGAGGGAAATATCATGATAATACACTGAGTTTGCATAATCCCACCATATCTGTGCAGGGTTTACACCCAGAAACATGCATTTCAGGTAGTGGCCTGGTGTTGAGTGTGAGTAAAATGAACGGGCACTTCCAAACATGTGTGCATAGGAGGCAGCTAGAAGGCTTGAGGAAGGGCAGTTCCGAGTCATACCAGGATGTGGCAATACAATACAATACAATACAGTTTATTTTTGTATAGCCCAAAATCACACAGGAAGTGCCGCAATGGGCTTTAACAGGCCCTGCCTTTTGACAACCCACCAGCCTTGACTCTCTGAGAAGACAAGGAAAAGCTCCCAATAAAAACCTTGTTGGGAAAAATGGAAGAAACCTTGGGAAAGGCAGTTCAAAGAGAGACCCCTTTCCAGGTAGGTAGGGTGTGCAGTGGGTGTCAAAAGTAGGGGGTCAATACAATACAATACACAGAACAGAACAATTCCTTAATACAGCATAATAATAAAAAGTTTAGAAGTACGGTTTAACAGTAGATGATATGACATAATTAGGTTTGGATATTTTTAGAGTCCTGGAGACCTCATCCATCTAGCTGCCTCCCCATTTGGCCATGCCACGGCTGAAACGTTGCTCCGATGAAAGGACCCCTCTTTCCCATGATTCCTGTGATCCTCCATCAGGGATGACTTTACCATAGGCAGGCAAACAACTTGGCAGGTGGGCCGTGGCACCAATTGACTCTTGACCGTCACTCCATGACCAATCTGACTCTTTTTCTCCCTTTCCTGCAGACCATTCAAGGGAGATTCCACCTGGACCTCTTGACGTCACTTCCGGGACTAAGCCTATGGAAGAAGACCTTGCCAGCTCCAGCCCCTGTGATGTCAGATCCGGGCTAGAACCTATGGCTGAAGACCTTCCTGAGCCCAACCCCTTTGATCTTCCCCTTTAAAAGGCTCCACCTTTTCCCTATTCCCTCAGTTCTGTTTTGGACTCGGTTTTATGCACAGCAGTGCTGTCTTTACGACAATTTGCAGCCAGTAAATCAAATATACGGGTGGCTGCCCCAAACCTTGCTATTGCTCTTTGTGGAGTTTGTGACAGTGGCATAGCCGGCAGGATGGAAAGGTCCCAGAAGAGAAGGGGACAGGACCTGCAATGTACCCAAGTGGGAGCGTACCGGGGCTGAGTTTTCAGGCATGGAGGGGAGGCTCCGGAGGGGGGAGGCAAAAGAGGTTTATTATGCTCCCTCAGAGGAGAGTACCCGCCTCCCTGTGAAGCCAGAACCCCGATCTGTAGTTAGGATATAGCAGGTTGGATAATGGATGGATGGATGAATGAAGTGGAAATGCTTTCTACTTAAATAAGGAAATTCATTCTCTGAAGGTGCCTTTATAGCAATGTGCGTACAGTCAACAGCTCATTAGAAAAAGAAGACGCTGTTGCAAATTGATGTTTTTCTGTTCAACCACAGTGTAAGGAAATTGTATATATCTCAAAGACAAGCAGATAATACCATCCCATACAGCTGGTATGGTGCGACTCAGTGATGACTAGGAAAAGCCAGATCGGTCAGCAAGTTCATGTTAAAAAGCTCCTGTGTCTAAAAACCCAAGAGTGGACAGAACTTCAAAGGAGTAGGTAGAGAACAATTCTTCAAAGTCTACCTTTGTAAAGCCGGTGCCAGTTCAGCGCACAGCACCAAGAAACTGAAATTGACTTAGAAGCCAATGATCATCATCTATAAGCGTGCACTCTTCTAATTCTTCCCTTTGCAATGTCTTCTAATGATACCACAGTAGGTGGAATAGTTTGGCCATTCTTCTTATTCTTCTTCTTTCATCTACTCCCGTTAGGGGTTGCCACCACGGATCATCTTCTTCCATATCTTTCTGTCCTCTGCATCTTGTTCTGTCACACCCATCACCTGCATGTCCTCTCTCACCACATCCATAAAACTTTGCTTAGGCCTTTTTCTTTTCCTCTTGCCTGGCACCTCTATCCTTAACGTGCTTCTCCCAATATGCCCAGCATCTCTCCTCTACACATGTCCAAACCAACACAATCTCGCCTCTCTGACTTTTTCTCCCAACCCTCGAACCTGAGCTGACCCTCTAATGTCCTCATTTCTAATCCTGTCCATCCTTGTCACACCCAATGCAAATCTTAGCATCTTTAACTCTGCCACCTCCAGCTCTGTCTTCTGTGCCACCATCTCCAACCCGTATAACATAGCTGGTCTCACTACCGTCTTGTAGACCTTCCCTTTCACTCTTGCTGATACCCGTCTCTCACAAATCACTCCTGACACTCTTCTCCACCCACTCCACCCTGCCTGAACTCTCTTCTTCACTTCTCTTCCACAATCCCCATTACTCTGTTCCCAAGATCCCAAGTATTTAAACTCATCCACCTTCTCCTACTCTACTCCCTGCATCCTCACCACTCCACTGACCTCCCTCTCATTCACACATATATTCTGTCTTGGTGGTCCTACTGACCTTCATTCCTCTCCTCTCATATCTCCACCTCTCCAGGGTCTCCTCGCCCTACTCCCTACTCTCACTACAGATTACAATGTCATCAGCAAACATCACAGTCTACAGGGACTCCTGTCTAATCTCGTCTGTCAGCCTGTTTATCACCATTGGAAATAAGAAAGGGCTCAGAGTCGATCCCTGATTTCATCCCACCTCCGTCGCTCCTACTGCAGGCCTCACCACTGTCACATTTCCCTCGTACATATCCTGTACAACTCTTGTACAACTCTGTACAATTCTAAAGGAAAGTGTGAGGCCATCTGTCCACGAATCTCAAGAGAAGGTGGGTCATGCAGCAAGACAACGACCCTAAGCACACAAGTCGTTCTACCAACGAATGGTTAAAGAAGAATAAAGTGAATGTTCTGGAATGGCCAAGTCAAAGTCCTGACCTTAATCCAATCGAAATGTTGTGGAAGGACCTGAAGCGAGCAGTTCATGTGAGGAAACCCACCAACATCCCAGAGTTGAAGCTGTTCTGGACGGAGAAATGGGCTCAAATTCCTCCAAGCTGGTGTGCAGGAATGAGCAAAAGTTACCGGAAACGTTTAGTTGCAGTTATTGGGGGGTCACACCAGATACTGAAAGCAAAAGTTCACATACTTTTGCCACTCACAAATATGTAATTTTTGATCATTTACCTCAATAAATAAATGACCAAGTATAATATTTTTGTCCCATTTGTTTAACTGGTTTCTCTTTATCTACTTTTAGGACTTGAGTGAAAATCTGATGATGTTTTAGGTCATATTTATGCAGAAATATAGAAAATTCTAAAGGGTTCACAAACTTTCAAGCACAACTGTACAACAATAGAATGTTGCAGTAATTTTTTTTAATAGTTTTTACAGCTCATTGGCAGTGTGTAAAATGATCCGTGTTCCAGTAATTGTGATGCTCTTTGCATTAAAAAAAAGTTCCATTAAAATTTCACTGTTTCTTGGTGAATTGTGACGTTTCCTTAAAAAGTGTAGCAAAAAAGTATTTGGCCTTTTGTTTTTGAATTAACCCCCCCAAGTATGTAGCATTTTAAGAGTTAAACATGCCTCCATTATGTGTGTTTTGGAATTGAAGCCCAAGGAGGTAGGGCCACTCTGATGATACCACTCCCGTTCCCTTCCTCTGGTTATTTCAGCCAGATTCGAGTAGACTCGTCACGAGATCACACAGTATATTCTCTAAATTCATAAAGATCTAGGGCCTAATTTATTTTATTTTCTGCTCTCAGAGACAATGTGTGCATTATGGCACACTGGTAACATAAACATGGTAAGAAGGGTGTAAGGCTTCCAAAAAAAGACCCACAAAACAGGACAAGACCTTCACTAACCTGTCTTAAGATGGCCTTACCACAGTCAGGCTTTGGCCTACACAGGCCCAAACTGGGGCTTTTTGTTCATCTCCTTCACCAGCAGATAAAAGATCAGGGTGGTCCATCAGAGGTGGCTTCATAGTGAACCTTCCCCATGGGGTTCCATCCGAAGAATTCAAGGAACATAAGCATGCTTGAATATGGAAAGAATTAATATTAAATAATAAGTGTACAAAAAATATGAATGGACACTACACAAAAGCATGAACGATAATAATTCAAAAAGTATAAAAAATAGCAATAAAAGGGAAATTGCGCATAAGTCAGGGAACAAATTCTGAGTGTAACATAACAGACATTAAATCTCTGCAATACTAACCCACATTTTCTGCTTAAAGTCATTTTAGTTAAATCATTTTCACAGTAGTAAAACATGCTAGCGAAGTGTTGTGTAAGGTAGTCTCAGACATGACCAAAGGGGTACGGAGACCCCACAAAGTGCTCCAGAAAGTAGGCCAAATCCCAAACTGCCATCTGCAGGCTTCTGCCTACTCAGGCCCAACTTGGGAAACTGATTTTATAAGTTAAAAATACAAAGAAAGCCCCAGAAAATTAACAAAAAAATGTCCTACAAAGGAGAAGGTGACCATAAACCTCTGGTTTATGAACAAAAGGAGAACAATACATTTTATAAAATGAAGATTTATTAACAAAAATTGAAAAATGCAATATGATGCTCAAAAGAGCAAAAATATATACAATCCAATGAAAAAATCCAATAACATAAATGAAAAAGTATCCAAACCATCTGTCCACTTTCTGGATGTGGATAGTGGCCAGTCCACTGCATTGCCTACAAGGTTTACTTTTAAAATTGAATGCCAGAGGTGACTGATTGAAGTTTAATGATGTTGTTCCATTTCCGCAAGACAAGTCTGTCATTGTAACATCAGCAGCACAAAGACAGCGTGTTGGAAGAATTAAAGGAAGATGGACTACCTGCTGATCAGACTGCTGGTTACATGCCTCTTAGAGGTCAGCCACCCACCTACTACCCAAATCCACCTTATCGTGTCTTAGATTAGCAGGGAGCAGAACTGTGCCCCACTGGCATCACCAGTATCAGTAACAACAAGGAGCGCACCAGGCATGGCTACAAGTTTACCAGTTTAAAAAGCCCACCTTCTGGAAACTGGACTGCTCAGAAAATAACCGACAAGGAAGCCGGAGAATTGTGCACACCAGATGGGGACTTGAGCGCAGTCCTCTCAGCACCACTAACAAGTCACTCCACTCCCGGGCCATCCTGCTTCTTTGATAAAATATACAAGTTAATTACATTTAAAGAAATAAATGTGTGACTGAAACAATTCAACCTCTCATAACCGACTGGGAAATTTAAAAAAGCGCAGCTTCAGGCGCTTGGCAAGGGAGTGTGTGGCAGCGGAATGGCGGCCTAGTGACCTGACGACTTTGTGCCTCTTCTGTGAGGAGTTTCATTTGCTGGGAGTTTTCATTTACTGTGTCATTCATAATTGAATTTTACCCAGCAGAAATCCATAATAAACCGACTTTATTGACCTACATAGAAATTCAACTTTTCAGAGCGCACCAGGTATACATACGAGCATGTCGACGTCTTAACAGGGATTACATTTATTTGAACAAAATCCTATGGCCAATGATGGCTTGGAGACAGGTGATGAATACGTATATTAAGTAACAGTTATAATAATAACAATAGTAATAACAATAATAATAATAATAATAATGTTTGTACTACTGCTAATAATAAGAAGAAAAATAATATTTCTACTACTACTATTACTACAATGGTAAGTAGATAGTTAATAATAATGACAATAATGCAACAATATTGGGACATTTAATAGTAATAATAATAAAAATAGGAGTGATATTGCTACTATTGATAAATACTACTACTACTACTACTAATAATAAGAAGAAGAAGAAGAAGAAGAAGAAGAAGAAGAAGAAGAAGAAGAAGAAGAAGAAGAACTGTTATTATTAATATTGTTATTATTATTAACATTATTATTATTATGTAATGTTGTAACAGTTAACAATACCAGCTTGTAAAAATAATCATAGTAAAAACAGTGTTCATATTATGGAAACAATATAATAAAAATACAAATAATATACCTATTACTACTAGATACTAACAATAATTGTAATACAATGGTATGGAGATATTTAATAATAATATTTAAACTACTGCTACTACTACTACTACTAATAATAATAATAATAATAATAACTGTTGTTATTATTATTATTAACATTATTATTATTATGTAATGTTGTAACAGTTAACAATACCAACTTGTAAAAATAATCATAGTAAAAACAGTATTCATAATAATATAGAAACAATATAATAAAAATGCAAGTAATGCAACTGCTACTACTAGCTAATGATAATAATAATTGTAATACAATGGTATGGGGATAGGTAATAATAATAAAATGGTATTGGGACCTTCAATAGTAATATTAATAAAAATAGTAATCATATTGCTGGTTTACTAATTAAAAATAAAAATAATAATACCATGTTATGCAGACATTTAATAGTAATTATAATGAAAATAGTAGTGATATTAGCACAATTACTAAATAATAATAATAATAATAATAATAATAATAGTAATGATAATAATGGTATAGGGACCTTCAGTATTAATAATAATAATAAAAATAGCAATGAAATCGCTACTATTACTAACTAAAAATAATAATTACAATAATATAATGTTATGGAGACAGTTAATAGTAACAATAAAAAAAAATCATCCTGATATTTCTACTATTAATAACTAATAAAATTAATAATAGTAAGTGTTAATGCCTACTGAATATCTGGAAATAGGCATAACGCAGTGGCAAGCTGTGTGCAGTGGTCAGGGTCCAGAGAACTCAGCCATGAAGTACCTCATCTCTGACATGAGCACAAGCCACAAGATGTCACAGACATGGGTGATGTTACCATCAAGTGGGACGCGGCTGTCAATACCAATCGAGAAACGGCAGCCAATCACCCCGACATAATGCTGCAAGACAGAAAGGTGAAGATCTGCCTTCTCACTGTTTTTGCTATCCCAGGAGATGCTAATCTTCTAACAAAAGAATTAGAGAAGATCAGCAAATACCAAGCTCTGGAGATAGAAATCACAAAAGTGATAAAAGTGCCAGGTGTGTGCTAAAAAGGGTTCAAAAACTACCTTCAGCTGCCT
Source organism: Polypterus senegalus (assembly GCF_016835505.1). Lineage (NCBI taxonomy): Eukaryota > Metazoa > Chordata > Cladistia > Polypteriformes > Polypteridae > Polypterus > Polypterus senegalus. The sequence continues at coordinate 313,494,302 of NC_053155.1, read as the reverse complement.
GCAGGAAGACCAAGTGCCAGAGAGGTTCAGAAGATCATCACACATCTTGAAACAGCACACATTCTGAGAAGTTTCTTGTGTGGAATGAATTATAAGTCTCTTGTTGAGACTCACTCATCTAACTTAGCACTGATGATTATGTAATGACCATAAATTGTTTAAAAAGTAACAATAAAAGTAATACAATAAAATGTAGATGGATACTACTACTAATCCAGGAGAGTAAATGCTACCATTACTCAAAGTTATTGTCTGCTTTTACATGCTTTTTTATTACTATTTAATTTAATATTGTTTCTTTGTATCAGTATACTGCTGCTGGATTATGTGAATTTCCCCTTGGGATTAATAAAGTATCTATCTATCTATCTATCTATCTATCTATTATATAGTGCCTTTCCTATCTATCTATCTATCTATCTATCTATCTATCTATCAGTGCCTTTCATAACTATCTATCTATCTACAGTATCTATCTATCTAATAGTACTACCACTATGACATGCATCTCAGGACTGAAGGACGTGTCCTACTCTGATAGACTCAGAGACTGAAGCCTTTTTAGTCTCGAGCAGAGGAGACTGCGTCAGGACCTCATTAAGGTCTTCACAATCCTCAAAGTCACTGATCCAGCCTAATTCTTTCAGTTTAACAGTGAGTCTCGTACTCAAGGACATCCGTGGAAATGAAGAGGAAGGGCATTTAGGACTGAAAGCAATATTTTACACAAGGAGTGGTGGGTGTCTGAAACAAACTACCGAGACATGGAGCTGAAGCAGAAACCTTGACAACCTTTAAGAAGGATCTGGAGGAGATGCTGGGACATCTTAGCTATTAGATAAACAAATGGGAGACCCATGGAATGAATTGTCTCCCCCAGTTTGTAGAATTTCTTATATTCTTGTCTCTAGCTTCTGTGAATGTTGCTAATAGGAGGGGAGCTAGTTGAGTGGAGAACTTCTTATAAAATATGGCAGGGTAGCCATCGGGGCCTGCTGCTTTCCCACTCTGAAGTGACTTTATAGCATCTAATAATTCTGATAGTGCCAGCGGTTTATCCAATTCCTCTGCACTAAGAGTATCTATTTGTGGTATCTCTAATGCATCCAGAAATGCATTAGATTGTGTATCGTCGTCTTTAAACTCAGTAGAATCTAGAATTTATAGAATATAGAATATAGAATTTCTTATGTTCTTGTGTACTATTATTTATTATTATTATCATTAACATCATCATCATTATTATTATTATTATTATTATTATTATTATTAGTTGAAATTAGAATTAGAAAATAATGCTTTGATGCAAATGAAGTTCACACCATTACCACATTTTTATGTTACCTGTAATTTTCATGTCAATGTTCCAAACAAGGGCAAAATGTATTCAGATGTAATGCATGCAAGAAGGGTGATGCTGGCATTCCTGCATTACGTTCTGAGGGGCTTCTCTGCTGCTAAAATTCATTGACCTGGATATTTGACTATTAACAAGTCTCCAGTGGGATTCAAGGGTTAGAGAAAGTGAGCACAGGTGGTGTTATTTCTGATCCCAAAAGAATAGTAATGAGGTGGAACTGGTGGTGCGAATGTGCAGTCAGTTGATGTGGCAGAGAAAATATCATTGGAGCCACATTGAAGGAGCTGTGGAAGATCAGGTGGTGTTGGAAAGTGGCAAAGGAAGGAGACAGCAGTCTGGGATGCAAGATATCCATAAAACAAACATTCATTTTAGTGAGTTTTACATTTTACAATTTATAGATCAATTCTATTTCACTTATCACTCTTTTTTCTGATGAGGATATGCATGTGTGACATGCTGTGGAGGAATGTCCCGAGTATCATTTCTGTCTCCAATGCATCTTTAAGATTGTAATCAGTTTATGATGATCAAGTTTTTACCCTTGTCCAGTAACACTTGTTCCCAAACAGTCCCCCTGACTGATATTTACTCCATGACCTCACTTTGGATAAAAGCACCTGCTAAGTGAAAAAATGTAAATGTAAATGCAATCAGCAAGACTGTCATAATAACTGGCAAAGTGGGCATTCAACTACCAGAACAACAACAACAATAAATATCTTAATGACTTAACAAAATGTCTATACGTGTCATGACATAAGACTGGTTAATTTCATCTTTTTTTGTTTTCAGCTGAAAACTTTATTTAAATCTTTAAAATGACAGGCAGGTAGGTGCATGTGGACTTAACCCAGGAAAACACTTTCAGAAAGGCACAAAGCAACTTTATTTCTCTGACAATGGCATCGACTTTACTGCTTTAAAAAAACACTACTTTGGAATGAATTTTGTAAAAAGTGTTGACTCCTGGAATGTTAAAGGCCTGAATCACGAATTAAAGAGAAAGAAAGTACTCTCTCACCTAACAGGTCTAAATGCTAAAATAGTATTTTTACAGGAAGCCCACTTACTAAGCAAGGATCAATTCCGGCTGCAAAAAGACTGGACTGGCCAAATGTTCCATTCTAGTTTTACGAAGAACTGTACCATTTGTAGCATCAGATGTAGTATTGGATCTGGAAGGGAGATATGTAATGGTCATGGGAGACTTATCTAACTGTAAAATGATTTTGATAAATGTTTATGCACCTAATGTTGATGATAAGGAATTTATACAAAATTTATTTGCATCCATTCCCAATCTGAACACTCATAAACTTATAATGGCTGGGGACTTTAATTGTGTTCTAAATCCACTTTTAGATAGGACTTCCTCCACAGGGGGAACGACATCTAACACCGCAAAGATAATTACAAAGTTTATAACTGATCACAACTTATCAGACCCCTGGAGGTTTTTAAACCCAAATTCAAGAACATATTCTTTCTACTAACGAGTACATCATTGCTACTCAAGGATTGATTACTTCTTTATAGACAATAACTTCTTGCCTTTGATTAAATCTTGCAAATACGATGCTATTGTTATTTCTGACCATGCACCCCTGATCTTGGAGCTAAAATTACTAAGCCCCATACACTCACCCCGCAGATGGCGCCTCAACACGCTTCTATTAGCTGATGAGAATTGCATGGAATTTATATCCAAACAAATCAAATTCTTTCTAGAGACAAATACATCACCCGAGATGTCTGCAGGAATCCTCTGGGAAACTCTTAAGGCCTTCTTAAGATGACAGATTATCTCATATCTTTCCCACAGAAATAAATCCAAAGCCAAGAAAGTAGCAGAGATTAAAAAAGCGAAATTACTAAAATAGATGAAGAACACACCAGACTATCAAGCGAGACTCTACAAAGGAGGAGGCAGGCTCTACATTTGGAATTAAACCTCTTGACAACTAAAGAAACTGAACAACTAAATTATAAATCCAGACATCATTACTATGAACATGGAGAGAAAGCTAATAAGCTTTTAGCTCAACAAATTCACAAGAAAGAAGTACGCAATGCAATCTCGGTAATCACTAACGCGAATGGAGATAAAATCGTCGACCACAAAAATATAATGCACACTTTCAGAGGCTACTATAAATCCCTATATACTACTGAGTTTAAAGAAGACAACACACAATCTAATGCATTTCTGGATACATTACAGATACCACAAATAGACACTTTTAGTGCAGAGGAACTTGATAAACCTCTGCCGTTATCAGAATTACTAGATGCTCTAAAGTCACTCCAAGGCGGGAAAGCAGCAGGCCCTGATGGCTACCCTGCAGAATTTTACAAGAAATTCTCCGCTAAGCTAGCCCCCCTCCTATTAGCAACATTTACAGAAGCCAGAGATAACCAATCTTTTCCTCAAACCTTTCGCCAAGCACTAATCACCATTTTTCCAAAACAAAATAAGGACTTATTACAATGTGCATCATACAGACCAATCTCACTTCTAAATAACGACATTAAAATACTCTCTAAAATCATAGCTAGAAGGATGGAGAAAGTGCTCCCCTCAGTAATATCACCTTAAAGTAATACTTTAAACTAGAACGTGGCACTAGACAAGGATGCCCCTTGTCTTCGCTGCTGTTTGCGATTGCCATTGAACTACTGGCAATACATTGTCGAAATACTGATCAGATAAAGGGGATTAGCAGAGAAGGACTGGAACAGAAAATATCATTATACGCAGATGACATGGTACTGTATATATCGAACCCAGAAAATTCTGTGCCTGCAGTCTTAGCAGCACTCACAGAATTTCAAAAGATCTCTCGTCTCAGAATTAATCTGAATAAAAGTGTACTCTTTCCAGTGAATTCTCAAGCATATAATATTAGATTAGATACCCTACCTTTTGTCATTGCAGAACAGTTTAAATACCTCGGGGTAAACATTACAAGTAAACATAAAGCTCTTTATCAACAAAATTTCGCCGTCTGCATGGAAAAAATTAAACAAGACTTGCATAGATGGTCAACCCTTCATCTCACACTAGCTGGAAGAATTAACACTGTTAAGATGAATATTCTTCCTAAGCTCCTTTTTTTATTTCAAAACATTCCAATATACATTAATAAATCATTTTTAGGCAATTAGATTCAACAATAACCTCATTTATTTGGAATTCAAAACATCCACGCATCAAAAGAGCGACCCTACAAAGACAAAAGGCAGAAGGCGGCATGGCTCTACCTAACTTCCAGTTTTATTACTGGGCAGCAAATATACAGGTGATAAGAACCTGGACACAAATAGAAGAACATACACAGGCTTGGACCACAATAGAAGTAAAATTCTGCAGTTCTTCTTTGTATTCCTGTGCTCCAATAAACACACGTTATTGGCAATATACAAATAACCCAATTGTGCTCCACTCACTTAGAATCTGGAACCAATGTAGAAAGCATTTTAAGACGGAGAAGCTTCTATCTGTGGCACCTCTGCAAGAGAACCACCTCTTTCAACCTTCACAAACATATGCAGTTTTAATATCTGGAAAAAATTTGGAATTAACTTGCTTAGAGATCTTTATATAGACAACGTCTTTGCATCCTATGAACAATTACATTCCAAATTTAACATTCCAGCTACACATTTCTTTCACTATCTTCAAATCAGGAACTTTGTTAAACAGAACCTTCCAGATTTTCCTCATCTTGCACCCTCATCCATGCTGGAAAAAATATTGCTCAATTTTAAGGAAATAGACTCCATCTCTACAATATATAAAATCATTTTACAATCCCTCCCTTTCAAAGATCCAAGAGGACACTGGGAAAAGATCTCTCAATTAATATATCAGAAAAGGAGTGGAAAGTAGCAATGCAGAGAATTCACTCGAGCTCCATATGCGCAAAGCATACAATTATACAACTTAAAATTATATATCGAGCACATCTGTCTCGACTAAAACTCTCCAAAATGTTTCCAGGGCATGATCCAACCTGCGAACGTTGCAACCAAGTCCCAGCCTCACTGGGTCACATGTTCTGGGCCTGCACCAAATTAACATTATTCTGGACAAAAAATTTTAATTACCTTTCAGATAGCCTTGGACTCACAATCCCTCCTAACCCATTAACAGCTGTGTGTGGGGTTCTTCCAGAAGGGTTTAAAGTGGAGAAGGACAAACAAATTGTGATTGCATTCACTACACTTTTGGCACGCAGACTTATTCTGATAAACTGGAAGAACCCAAACTCTCTTCTTTTAAGTCAGTGGGAAACCGATGTGTTATATTATTTGAAATTGGAAAAAATCAAATACTCAGTTAGAGGATCCATACAGACTTTTTTCAAAACATGGCAGGATCTAATCAGTAATATTTTAAAATAAGTTCATAAAGCACAAGAATTTATTAATTTAGGTATGTTTACAAGCCTTAAATTTCACGCCGTTTGGCTTGCTCTCTCTCTCAGGGGTGGAGATCGATCTGTTCTTGACTCAATTTTTCTTTTTATAAAAACTTGATTGCTTTGTATGGATTGCAATAAAATTAATAAAGAAAGAAAAAAAAAAAAGTGTTGACTCCTGGGCGACACAGTGGCGCAGTGGGTAGCGCTGCTGCCTTGCAGTTAGGAGACCCCGGGTACTCCCTGTGTGGAGTTTGCATGTTCTCCCTGTGTCTGCATTGGTTTCCTCCAGGTACTCCAGTTTCCTCCCATAGTCCAAAGACATGCAGGTTAGGTGCATTGGTGTTTCTAAATTGTGCTTGGTGTGTGTGTGTGTGGGCTGGTGCCCTGCCTGGGGTTTGTTTCCTGCCTTGCACCCTGTGTTGGCTGGGATTAGCTCCAGCAGACCCCCATGACCCTGTAGTTAGGATATAGCAGGTTGGATAATGGATGAATGGATGGGTGTTGACTACTCCCTGATTATTATTATTATTGTTGTCACCAAACTTCTCTCAGCGCCCTAAGGTATGCTTGTTTGTTCATTTAGACCTCTTAGGCTTTGAGCTCTTGTTGTTCACCTGAGGACTCATCAAAGAATGTGGGCCATGCTGAGGAGTGTGATCTTCTGGTTCTCTTTTCACACTAAGTGTACTCAGGAGTTGTCTGGTCACTTTTGTAACCCGGTCTTAAATTGTTCCCAGTGCGCTTATGGATACTGGAGCCACTCCTGGTCTCGTATTTCACATGCGCTTGACTTTGATCTCAGGGTCTTTATACCTGATGATCTTCTCTCCCTCCATACTCAGGATGTTGATGTCATTCAGGATTGTCACATTGTTGAAGACACAACTTGCTCTTCTTGTCATAAAATACGATGTCCGGCCTATGGTATGGTGTACGGGAAAAGTCTTGTCCCACATGATGATGCAGTCTCCAGTGTCAATGACCATGTTTATATTATTATTATTATTGTAGAGCTTATTGGGTCCTTATTATCTCATGTAGAGTCCAATGAAACTCTTACTTGTGTCTGCTAATCAACATGTGACAAATTGCTACTCTCCAGCACAAAATCAAGTTAGAACTACCTAACTTGAAAACCCAAAATTCAATTTAAAAATGTAATAATTTATCAATATGATAAACATTTTATGTATTTAAGACTATAGATGGATATGAAAGGCACATTATGATAGATAGATAGATAGATAGATAGATAGATAGATAGATAGATAGGAAAGGCACTAGATAGATAGATAGATAGATAGATAGATAGATAGATAGATAGATAGATAGATAGATAGATAGATAGGAAAGGCAAATATAAAGTTTAAAAAATGTTTAATATAATTGGGATGATGGTACACAATTCTTTAAAGATCTTTTTTAATGTAATTATTCTTTGTTTTGAAAATAAATCAATACATAAATAAGTAAATACATTGATGTGACATTGGCCCCTGATGGGTGTGCTAACCCGCTGATGGACTGGTGCCCTGTCCAATGATTACTCCTGTCTTGTGCCCAATGCCTGCTGTCATAAGTGCCAGCTTCCCTGTGACCTGCTCAGGATAAAGCAGGTTATTAAAATAGGTGGATGGATAAAAAAGTGTTTAGATTTCAAACAGCAGGCTTGATCTTCTGTTATCCCTTAAAATAGGACAGAAATCAAATAACTCCCAGCATTTTTATGTGATTATGACTTTTTTTTGAGACACTTAGCAAAGACAGATGTGAGTGTTCTCTAACAATCTGATAGAATGCCTTTAATTGATCTCTAATAATGAAGGATGATTTAGTGAGTAATCAGATCTGATTGACAAGTGACAAGGTGACAATATCTTAATTAATTAACTTTTCTCTTTTAGCTCTTACATATTGTGGTGGCCTTAAGCACCAGTTGTGATTTACAAAAAGCGTCTCTATGAAGTACACAACAGCAAAGTAGGTCATGTTGTTAAGTTGATGCCGTGTTCTATAAATCACTAAAACAGCGTGGAGAATTTAAACCGACACATATACTCCAATACTTTTATTGAAATTCATAATCCCAAGCAATAATCTAATCTGTGTGTAGATGGACAGGCAGATAAAGAAATTAATCACCTTGTATTTATTGTTTCACATTTTGTTGTTTTTCCACATAAAATGGAAGTACATATAAATTGGGATTTATTCTCTGGTAAAAATATATTTCCTTTTAACGGCAAAATGTATTTATATTTATATATTAAAATATGATTATATGATAATTGTTCACCCCTCCGTTTTAATGACTTTCTTTGTTTTGTTGTGGGACACAATGAGAAGGTAGCCTGGTCTTCACTTTGAAACCCCCTGTGTTTAGTTGTGTAGCCATCCAGTAAACCTCACTAACATTTGTGGGGTTTTGTGCTCCAGTTCAACTTAATTATCAAGTATGTATAGTGAACATTGAACAATATAAATTGCTACTCACATGTCCCCTCAGAATAATTGACAACAACACAATATCAACAAAAAGGCACATAAAGTATATTAACCAAAAAACAGCAAATATACACAATACATATTATGTGGGGTTTTTTTTTGCAAATTGCGTGCTGTTTATTTTGTTCATTTTTCCCCCATTTCCTCTCTGCCAATATCACATTGGCGTAGTCAGCAGGATTCTGCATCAGTCTGAAATGATGACAGAACATGTAAATATCATAGGTGTTATTGGTGCCCTCTAGCTCAAAGTCAAATAGTTGGCTCTTTATGAAAATTTTGAAGCTTGACGTATGTTCTGGGACTCATTACATTACTCTTTTCTGACCTTCTCAGGTACTGCTGCCGTTATGTACTAAAGATGATACAGAAGTGTACCCGTTGATTTTCAAATGTACTGCCACCCAAAATAAACCATAGGATAAATCCAAAGGACTTTCCTCACAGGTGAGGCACAACAGGCTTATTTTGACATGGAATAAGAACAGGCTGACAAAGAATGACATTTTGAAAAGAGAAATTCTTGCCCAATAATTGCCTGATCAAAATGTCGGGAATGAAAATTTGATCCAGATCATTCTTTCCATCACAATCTTTGGGGTAAAATGGTCCAGGTGAGAATCAGGCAGAAAAAATCATTGAGTTTATGACTTGCGATTATTTAGTATATGCCCTGCCAGAGAATTTAGCAAAGTCCATAAGAGATCACTCTGGGAAGGATATGGAGAGCCGCCTCGATTTAACTGAATACCATTACACAGATTTTCATTCTGAGAAAAAGTGCAAGAATACAGTCATATGAAAAAGTTTGGGAACCCCCTCAGCTTGCATATTAATTGACTCTCCTTTCGACAAAAAAGATAACAGTGGTGTGTCTTTCATTTCCTAAGAACATACTGGAAGTACTGGGATGTTTTCCGAACAAAGATTTTTAGTGAGGCAGTATTTAGTATGAAATTAAATCAAATGTGAAAAACTGGCTGTGCACAAATGTGGGTCCCCTTGTCATTTTGCTGATTTGAATGCCTGTCACTGCTCAATGCTGATTACGTGCAACACCAAATTGCTTGGATGAGCTCATTAAGCCTCGAACTTCATAGACAGGAGTGTCCAATCATGAGTGGTAAAAGGTATTTAAGGTGGTCAATTGCAAGTTGTGCTTCCCTTTGACTCTCCTCTGAAGAGTGACAGACAGCATGGAATCCTCAAAGCAATTCTCAAAAGATCTGAAAACAAAGATTGTTGAGTCTCATGGTTTAGGGGAAGGCTACAAGAAGCCATCTCAGAGGTTTAAACTGTCAGTGTCAACTGTAAGGAATGGAATCAGAAAATGGAAGGCCACAGGCACAGTTGCTGTTAAACCAACTCAGGTCTGGCAGGCCAAGGACAATACAGGAGCGACATATGCAGAGGCAGGATTGTGAGAATGGTGACAGACAACCCACAGATCACCTCCAAAGACCTGCAAGAACATCTCACTGCAGATGGTGTATCTGTACATCGTTCTACAATTCAGCACAATTTGCACAAAGAACATCTGTATGGCAGGGCGATGAGAAAGAAGCCCTTTCTGCACTCACACCACTAACAGAGTCGCTTGTTGTATGCCAATGCTCATTTAGACAAGCCAGATTCATTTTGGAACAAAGTGCTTTGGACTGATGAGACACAAATGGAGTCATTTGGTCAAAACAAAAAGCGCTTTGCATGGACAAGGAAGGAAGGACACTGCATTCCAAGAAAAACACCTGCTACCTCCTATCAAATTTGGTGGAGGGTCCATCATGCTGTGGGGCTGTGTGGCCAGTTCAGGGACTGGGGCCCTTGTTAAAGTCGAGGGTCGGATGAATTCAACCCAATATCAACAAATTCTTCAGGATAATGTTCAAGCATCAGTCACAAAGTTGAAGTCACGCCGGGGTTGGATATTCCAACAAGACAAGGACTCAAAACACAGTTGGAAATCTACAAAGGCATTCATGCAGAGGGAGAAGTACAATGTTCTGGAATGGCCGTCACAGTCCTCTGACTTGAATATCATGGAAAATCTATGGGATGATTTGAAGCAGGCTGTCCATGTTGGGCAGCCACCAAATTTAACTGAACTGGAGAGATTTTGTATGAAGAATGGTCAGAAATACCTCCATCCAGAATCCAGACACCCGTCACAGGCTATAGGAGGACAGCGTCTGGAGGCTCAAAGGAGCAAAAGGAGGCTCAACTAAGTATTGATGTCATATCTCTGTTAGGTTGCCCACATTTATGCACCTGTCTAATTCTGTTATGATGCATATTTCATATTTTCTGTTCATCCAATAAACTTAATGTCACTACTGAAATCCTACTGTGTCCATAAGGCATGTCAGATATTAAAAGGAAGTTGCTACTTTGAAAGCTCAGCCAATGAGAAACAAAAATCCAAAGAATTAAGAGGGGTTCCCAAACTTTTTCATATGACTGTAAGCTTCCATTGTGATGGCACAAACCCAAGACTCAGAGACAGGAACCCTCTGAAAAGGTAACTCGCCTTCCAACCTACGATTTTTTCAAACGTAGAGAACTTGGACACATTGTCCCAATCCGGCTCAATGAACCCATGGATTGTGGATTGGCCATAAGCTGCAGGTATTGCACGGTGTGACAAATTAACCCCATCTCACTCCCCACTGCTGTTGTAGCTCATTGGCAATCTTCATGCGCCAGGTGCCAAAATATTTACTTTATTATTTTATTCATTCCAGATATGAAGACAAAGTATAGAAATGTTAAATCAAAGTGGTACAAATTAAAGTATAATAATAACAACTGAAGAAAGTATGATAGAAAGTACAATAGATGGCAAAGTCTGGATATGCACTCACTGGCCTCTTTATTAGGTACACCTGCTCCACTGCTTGTTAACACAAATATCTAATCAGCCAATCACACGGCAGCAACTGAATGCATTTTGGCCTGTAGACATTGCCAAGACAGCCTGCTGAAGTTCAAACTGAGCATCAGAATGAGGAAGAGAAGGTGACTGAAGTGACTTTGAATGCGGCATGGTGGTTGGTGCCAGACGGGCTGCTCTGAGTATTTCAGAAATTGATGATCTACTGGGATTTTTACCCACAACCGTCTCTAGGGTTTACAGAGAATCGTCAAAAAAAAAAAAAAATATCCAGTGAGCAGCAGTTCCCTGAGCCTTGTTGATGTCAACAGTAGCTGAAGTGAGCACTTGTTACAAGTGAGGTATGCAGAAGAGCAGCTCTGAACACACAACACGTCAAACCTTGAAGAAGGTGGGCTACAGCAGCAGGTGACCACACCGGGTGACACTCCTGTCAGCTAAGAACAGGCAACTGAGTTTACAATTCACACGGGCTCAACAAAATTGGACGATAAGGATTAAAGGCCAGAAGTCCACATGACCATCATCATCAAGACCTTCCATGAGAATCCTAAATACAATGAAGACTGATCATTTATGGTAGGTAGAATGCCTAGAGGGGGCTGGGTGGTCTCGTGGTCTGGACCCCCTGCAGATTTAATTTTTTTTCTCCAGTCGTTTCGAGTTTTGTTTTTTTTTTCTGTCCTCCCTGGCCATCGGACCTTACTTTTATTCTATATTAATGAGTTTTGTCTTATTTTAATTCTTATTTATTTTGTCTTTTTTCTATTTCTTCATTATGTAAAGCACTTTGAGCTACATCATTTGTATGAAAATGTGCTATAGAAAAGAATGTTGTTGTTGTTGACAGAAGATTGGATAAACGTTGCCTGGTTTCTGCTGCCACATTCAGATGGTCGGGTCAGAATTTGGCATTAACGACATGAAAGCATGGATCCATCCTGCCTTGTGTGAACAGTTCAGGCTTGTGCTGGTGGTGGTGTAATGGTGTAGGGGATATTTTCTTGCCACACTTTTATCCTTTTATCATTTAAATGCCACAGCCTACCTGAGTATTGTTGCTGACCATGTCAAACCCCTTTATGCCAGCAGTGTGCCCATCATCTGATGACCCCTTCCAGCAGGGTAATGCACCATGTCACAAAGCTCAGATTGTCTCCAACTGGTTTCTTGAACATGACAAGGAGTTCACTGGACTCAAATGGCCTCCACAGTCAGCGGATCTCAATCCAATTTGAACACTTTTGGGATGTGGTGGAAAGAGAGATTTGCATCATGGATGTACAGCTGACAAACCTGCAGCAACTGTGTGATGCTATTATGTGAATATTGACCATAATCCTTGAGGAATGTTTCTAGAACCTTATTGAATTATGCCATAAAGAATTATGGCACTTCTGAAGGCCAAAGGGGGTCCAACCGGGTACTAGCAAGGCGTACCTACTAATGTGGCTGGGGTGTTTATATACAGTTAGGTCCATAAATATTTGGACAGAGACAACTTTTTTCTAATTTTGGTTCTGTACATCACCACAATGAATTTTAAATGAAACAACTCAGATGCAGACTTTCAGCTTTAATTCCGTGGGTTGAACAAAATGATTGCATACAAATGTCAGGCAACTAAAGTATTTTTTGAACACAATCCCTTGATTTCAGGGGCTCAAAAGTAATTGGACAATTGACTCAAAGGCTATTTCATGGTCAGGTGTGTTCAAGTCCGTCGTGATGTCTTATCAATTAAAAGATAAAAGGCCTGCAGTTGATTTGAGGTGTGGTGCTTGCATGTGGAAGATTTTGCTGTGAACAGACAACATGCGGTCAAAGGAGCTCTCCATGCAGGTGAAAGAAGCCATCCTTAAGCTGTGAAAACAGAAAAAACCCATCTGAGAAATGGCTACAATATTACTAGTGGCAGAATCTACAGTTTGGCACATCCTGAGAAAGAAAGCAAGCACTGGTGAACTCAGCAACGCAAAAAGACCTGGACGTCCACGGAAGACAACAGTGGTGGATGATCGCAGAATCATTTCCATGGTGAAGAGAAACCCCTTCACAACAGCCAACCAAGTGAACAACACTCTCCAGGGCTTGGTTGGCGTATTGATATCCAAGTCTACCATAAAGAGAAGACTGCATGACAGTAAATACAAAGGGTGCACTGCAAGGTGCCAGCCACTCATAAGCCTCAAGAATAGAAAGGCTAGATTGGACTTTGCTAAAGAACATCTAAAAAGCCAGCAGAGTTCTGGAAAAACATTCTTTGGACAGATGAAACCAAGATCAACCTCTACCAGAATGATGGCAAGAAAAAAGTATGGAGAAGGCGTGGAACAGCTCATTATCCAAAGCATAGCACATCATCTGTAAAACACGGTGGAGTCAGGCAGTGTGATGGCTGCCAGTGGCACTGGGACACTCGTGTTTATTGATGAGGTGACACAGGACAGAAGCAGCCAAATGAATTCTGAGGTGTTCAGAGACATACTGTCTGCTCAAATCCAGCTAAATGACGTCAAATTGATTGGGCGGCGTTTCATGATACAGATGGACAATGACCCAAAACATACAGCCAAAGCAACCCAGGAGTTTATTAAAGCAAAGAAGTGGAAAATTCTTGAATGGCCAAGTCAGTCACCTGATCTTCACCCAACTGAACATGCATTTCACTTGTTGAAGACTAAACTTCAGACAGAAAGTCCCACAAACAAACAGCAACTGAAAGTAAAGGCCTGGCAGAGCATTAAAAAGGAGGAAACCCAGCATCTGGTGATGTCCAGGAGTTCAAGACTTCAGGCTGGCATTGCCAGCAAAGGGTTTTCAACCAAGTATTAGAAATGAACATTTTATTTCCAGTTATTTAATTTGTCCAATTACTTTTGAGCCCCTGAAATGAAGAGATTGTGTTAAAAAATGTTTAGTTGTCTCACATTTTTATGCAATCATTTTGTTCACCCACTGAATAAAAGCTGAAAGTCTGCACTTCAACTGCGTCTGAGCTGTTTCATTTAAAATTCATTGTGGTGATGTACAAAACAAAATTAGAAAAAAGGTGTCTCTGTCCAAATATTTATGGACCTAACTGTATATATATATGTTATTTCTAATAAATTATATATCTTCTATATATATAAAAGTCACATATGTGTGTGTGTGTATGTATGTTCCAAGATCAATTCCGAACGGCTGGAGCGATTTTCATGAAACTTGGTACACATGTTTCTCATTGGTCGACTAAAAATCCAACCTAACCCCTTCTGGGTAGGGTGGGGGCTGATCTTGCACTCTTGTATGTATGTTATCATCCAATTGACACTCAGAATGACCAGCAGAGGGCTGGTTCTGAGCATCAGCTGGATGATAACATACATACAAGACCGCAAGACAAACACATTATTGAGTCTTTGTTACTTGTTCATTTATTTTTATTTTTAAAGTTGTTTTTTATTATATTTTTCTGAAACAATTAAAAAAAAAAAACACTTTATCTTCCTCCCAGGCAATACTGGGTATTTCAGCTAGTTTAACATAATTCATATTGTCCTGTTTCAGTGCCCTAAACACATTTATGTTGCATAACTAAAATAGGACTTTATTTAATAGAAGCACAAGTGATGATTATTGTGCAGTTTGAATTAATTTGTTCATGAATCAAATGAACGAGAATTGTCAGACTGGTTCCTGTGTAGTGACCTGGGGCCTCATGCTTAATGCAGTGCATAGAATTTACACTCTAACATGGCGTGTGGACAAAAGCGGAAATGTGCTTACGCACAAAAACATCCAGATGCATAAATCTGTGTGTACGCCAACTTCCACGTTCTTCCACTACATAAATCCTGGCCAGCGTGAAAAGTGCACGTGCCTGCTGTCCCACCCCAACTCCCCCCAGAATTACACCTCGTTGAATATGCAAATTAATATAAATAGTTTTTCGAGGACCTGGCAACCCTGGGTACAATAAATGGAGTTGTACGCACTCACAAATTAGTTCCTGTGTTCAAAAAGAGCAAAACAAATCGTTCTCGAATCGCCCGTCACTAGTTTTAAAGATAATCACAGAATTAGCATGTAAGATGTTTTTTGTGAGCAGGCAAGGAGATGTGGAATTCCCAAAACACTATCAACCAAATATAGTTAATGCTGCTGCTCATTGTGTGATGTACTGTCCCATTGCGGTGAGATCCATAATGAGCACAATGGGCCAAACCTGGGCTAAATTTTAAACAGAGGGGAGTAACCTGAAGTCCCTATTGAACTGTTTTTTCTTCAACGATTTCCTGAGTAGGTCCCATAACTGAGTCTGCCCTTTTCATTAGTTTGTTGATTTGGTGGTCCTCTCTTGAAATTATGTTACCAGCCCAACACATCCCACTGGCCATTGCAGACTTGTAGAAGATATGAAGGATGTCACTACCCACATTAAAGGAACGTAGTCTGCTAACAGAAGAGCCTGCTCGGCCCTTTCTGTCCAACCTGCCGTTGATGTGGACCCCCAAGTTGATTTATGGGTATTGATCGTGCAGATTTGAACCTTTCACATACATGATATCTCTGGTGGGCTGATGCCCTATCCGGGATTTGTTCCTGCTTTGTGCCCTGTGCTGTCTGGGATTGGCTCCGGTGGACCCCCGTGACCCTGTGTTAGGATATAGTGGGTTGGTTAATGTCTGACTGACTGACTGACATACACGATTTTATTCACAATACCTGCTCCTAATCCCACTTGGGAATCACAATGGAAAAGCCAGCAGTAGACTTCAACAGGTGCAGCAGCTTCCATGTGACCCAGAGTCTAGATGTTGAATGAAGCTACTCCAGTAAAACAATTCATAACAGAATTTTTCAAACAAAGAGTAAAGGTTTCAGAATTAAACTTCTTCAGATTATAAAAAAAAATCAATCATGGCAAACAAGACACTCATAAGAAAGTCGTCGAGAAGTGGCAGCCAGATGCGCTCATCGTTCTCTCGGCCGGACCCAAAGCGATCCCCACTTCTTAGTTCTTAAAAACATCCATTCCAGAAATGAAGGGCAGAAATTGTATGAGAGGTTTCTAGAAAAACAAAATTTGCAAATGTTTTGCACGTTCAGTCCCTGTGCCTAAACTTTATAAATAATGAAAATGACCAGAAGGTGGGCCTGTTGTTGTTGTTAAGAAACCTATTTCTTTTATTTACTGTGGTACTGCATTAAAATCTGATTCTGTTTTATGGCCACTTTCTTTCTTTCTTTCTTTCTTTCTTTCTTTCTAACAGTCCTTAAAATGTTACATTTTTTTCTATTTTCAATAAATGAAATTGACCAATGTTAATGGATGCTTTTAGAAACAGAATTTGCACATGCTGTATGTTGTGTGAGGTCAGCTCCTGTGCATTAACTGGTGTAATTCATGAAAATGTCCAGAAGGTGGGGCTGCTGTTCAGCCATCTTTACTCCTTATATACTCCAATGCAGTGCTGTTTTGTGAAAAAAAGAAAAAAAAAACAAAGCTGCCTGTTTTGACACTTTTCTTTTTTGTAATATTCTTTAAACATATCCATATTCCATCATTTGATTTATTTGTTTATTTTTCAAAAAAAAAAAAAAAGAAGAAGAAAGGATGTCATGTTAATGGCGGTTTTTAGGCATGGGATTTGCAAATACAGTATGTTGTATGGTCAGTCCTTGTGTATTACCTGACGTAATACAAGAAAATATCCAGAAGGTGGGGCTGCTGCTCAGTCATCACATACCTTACATACTAAAACAGACCTACTAGATTTGGTTCTTTTTTCATTTTAAAATAGTACGTAATAGTAAGTACTAGCCAACCCGCAGCGTAGCATACACCGCATAATTATTTATTGATGACTGAACACTTCCTGAAAGACACAGCTGTCTAAATGGGGTGGGTTTGAGGATACAACTGTGAGTGAATGAAAAGATGGAGCTCTGGAGAGAGCAACATACAATTGTCCGTGACTGAAAACTGGTTTTGGCAGATACAGGCATATCTTGTTGAAAGTTTGGCCCTGTGCCTTATTAATTGTCATTGCAAAGGCCAATCTAACAAGAAATTGTCTACGTGTAAAAGTAAAAAGCAAATTTGAATCTGATGGGGTCAGGGATATCCGGGGAATAAGGACAGTTTGTGAGGTAGCAGCTGCGATAGTCTTACACGACAGTACATTGCGGTGAATGCTGGTAACAGTCAGTCTAGTGCCATTACAGAGACCTTTTGCTGGCAGGAGGTTTCTGAGATGCATGATGACTGAACCAATTTTAATTTTGAGTCAATGCGGAGGCATGCCAGTGGGAGTAAGACTGTTAAGAAATTCTTCAGGGAATGAAAGTTGATCTGCAGGATCGTCTGTGACGATGGAGTCAACGCTGGTGAAAGTCACTTTATCAGTTGGGATAAGTTTCAGCACTTGTTCATTAAGGTATAGCGAGTCTTCGTTGGTGACGCTTAACATAGCTCGCGTGCCAAGTTGTTCCAGAGTGACAGTTGAGAAGTCGATGTCACCATATAGTTGTTGAACGGGATCAGAAATAAAAGGAAAATAATGTGAAGGCAATATCATTGGTGTTCCTGTGGTCCACAGCTCCCCTTCAAAAGGCCATTTTCAAATAAATAATCACTGCGCTCGCGGCGTAGTGAGGGGCGTGGTAGTGTGGCTGAAGCGGTTTCCGGGTGGAGTCGTGCTGCGGGCGTTTCTCACCTGTGCAGTGAGCGAGCGAGTGAGGAGAGAGAGAAGCGATGCGGTAGAGCGAGCGAGAGCAGGCTGGCGGCAGCTGAGCAGACAGCCTGGGTGTTTGGCCGACACCCGGGGGAGTAGTAGTTGTGGTCGCTTCCCCAGAGATTACTTCAGAGAGTGCGAGTGACTGGAAGGTGGGAGACTCTCCGCGGAAGGCAGCTGGAGTCGGGACTTGGGACGTGATGTCCCCAACGTGAGAGCCTTGGTTGTTGGGGAATCCCAAGTCACTGTCAGGGGGAGCCGACCAGAGCCAAGGATCGGTCAGGCGACTGACAGTAGTGGACTCAGGCACAGAGAAGCTCAGCTGCTGAGAGATCTTCTCGCCTGTTGCAGGGCTCACATTAGGTGAAACGCTAATGAAAAAGAAGCACTGGGCTTACTGGTTTTTAAAGACTGCTTCCTGCGTTGTATTTTAACCTCAGTTTTAAAGGATTGATTTTTTTCTATTGTTGTGATTTTTAAACTTTCACATTTCTTTTAAGGATCCCATGATCTTAGAGTTGGCGGGCGTGGCTCTGTCATGGGTATCCAATGGTCTCTGTCTTGCATGCCATGGTTGGCTGCTTAGTGAATTGTTGGTGGGCGGGGCTCTGTGAGTTGCCGGGCGTGGCTCTGTCGTGTCGTGCGTAGTGAATTGTTGGTGGGCGGGGCTCTGTGAGTTGGCAGGCATGGCTCTGACATGGGTATAGAATGGTCTCTGTCTTGCATGCCATGGTTGGCTGCGTAGTGAATTGTTGGTGGGCGGGGCTCTGTGAGTTGGCGGGCGTGGCTCTGTCATGTCGTGCGTAGTGAATTGTTGGTGGGCGGGGCTCTGTGAGTTGGCGGGCGTGGCTCTGTCATGTCGTGCGTAGTGAATTGTTGGTGGGCGGGGCTCTGTCATGGGTATCCAATGGTCTCTGTCTTGCATGCCATGGTTGGCTGCTTAGTGAATTGTTGGTGGGCGGGGCTCTTTGAGTTGGCGGGCGTGGCTCTGTCGTGACGTGCATAGTGAATTGTTGGCGGGCAGGGCTCTGTCTTGCGTCTTGCCTGCCCATGGTCGGCTGCTTTAGTGAATTATATATATAGACGTTCAGATAATACAACATTCTTTTTCAAGAATTGAAGGAGAGAAATAGTACTGGAAGTTCCTTGAAATGAAATCTGAAAAGATGTCATGTGTTCAAACCCTGTGCCCTAACTTTGTAATACTTGGAAATGTCCAGAAGGTGGGGCTGATGTTCTCCTTATATACTGCAGTGCAGTACTACAATTGCATCTGTTTTGTTGGAAAAAAAAAACAAAGCTGCCAGTTTTGACACTTTTCTTTTTTCTAATATTCTTTAAACATATTTATTTAAAAAATTATTAAAAAAGAAAAGATGTCATGTTAATGGAGGTTTCTAGGCAGGAGATTTGTAAATGCAGTATGTTGTATGGTCAGTCCTTGTGTATTACCTGACGTAATACAAGAAAATATCCAGAAGGTGGGGCTGCTGCTCAGCCACCAAATACCTTACATACTAAAACAGACCTACTAGATTTGGTTCTTTTTTTCATTTTAAAATAGTAAGTAATAGTAAGTATGTTCAGATAACACAGCATTCTTTTTCAAGAATTGAAGGAGAGACATATTACTGGAAATTCCTTGAAATGAAATCTGAAAAGATGTCATGTGTTCAAACCCTGTGCCCTAACTTTGTACTACTTGAAAATGTCCAGAAGGTGGGGCTGTTGTTCAGTCCTGTATTGATTTATTTTATATGCTAATGCACTGCAATGCATCAGGTTCTATTTATTCATTTATTTATTCAAATGTAGTAGATTTGGATTTGGACACTTTTTATTTGATCTCAGTTGCTAATAGTCCTTAAAATATATACATGATTTATCTTATTTTTTCTTTCAAAGAAGGGGAGCCAAGTTAATGGGGAATTTGTAAATATGTTGTGTGAGCAGTTCCAGTGTATGACCTGTTGTAATACAGGAGGATATCCAGAAGGTGGGGCAAAAATTGCATTAAATCAGGTTCTGTTTCATTTTTAAAAAGCTAAATAACCAACATCAATGCATTTGTCATGGTTTATAAAGTGTATAATGTATAATGCAGCATTTGTTTTGAATTGAAAAGAAACGATGAAGTTCCTAAGTATTACTGGTTGGAGTACAACAAATTGTCCAGAAGAGGGGGGTATTTTCACAATACAATATACTAAAACATTGCACTACATCTGAGTCCCTTTCCTTTTCCTGTTTTGAATCATTTTTTATGGCCCTTGGAGTGCTCATATGATACAGAAAAGGTTATTTATTTCTTTATTTTTTGATTTTTTCCCAATAAGTGAAGGGAGCATGCGATTGCAGGCTTCTAAAATACTCTGGGTGGTCAATTCTTACACAATACATGTCAAAGTTTGAAAGTGACCAGAAGATGGGGCTGTCGTACATCCATCCTATCCATTGTGCACTCATTGTGCACTCACACGGCATGTTGCTCCATTTTGCTATTTAAAGCTAAAAAGTTGATTTGAAAATTATACATGACGTATGCATTATTTTTTAACTTAAGAAAAAAAAAACCATGCAACATTGTAGAAACTAAATTTGGAAAATATGTTGTACGGTCAGTTCATTTGATTCACCTGTTGTAATACATAAACATGTCCAGAAGGTGGGACTGTTGTTCAGTTATCCTATTCCTTAATAGAAGAATGCAGCACTCAGTCTAATTCCATGTTCTTCTAACAAACTAAGAGGCTAATTTTATTTATTATTTTTTTAAAGGTCCATAAAATGTTCAGATAATACATCCATCCATCCACCCATTATCCAAGCCGCTATACACAGCCAACACAGGTTCACAAGGCAGGAAACAAACCCCGGGCAGGGTGCCAGCCCACCGCAGTCATCCATCCATCCATTTTCTAACCCGCTGAATCCGAATACAGGGTCACGGGGGTCTGCTGGAGCCAATCCCAGCCAACACAGGGCACAAGGCAGGAACCAATCCAGGGCAGGGTGCCAACCCACCGCACCACCGCAGTCAGATAATACATAAATAAACTGTAAATAAGTAAATAATAAAATAAATAAATAGAAGAGGATGTATACTGTTGGATATAAATAAAATGTATTATTATTATTATTATTATTATTATTATTATTATTAATAATTAATAATAAGTATCTATCTTCATGTGGAATTTGCTTATGTGTCGTGTGGTGAACTGCTTCTGGCTACATTTGATTGTAAAAAACCAAACAGTTTCCGATTTTATACTGAAATACCAGACCTAACCCTACTCCATTTTGTTCTAAATGACTAGGCGGCAGAATTAGACGTCTTTCTTTCTTTCTTTCTTTCTTTCTTTCTTTCTTTCTTTATTTATTTATTTACTAGCTGCACCCACATAGTAATGAAACAGGACAAACTTTAAAAATAAATAGACGTTGGCACTGTATCTGATTGTTTTCATCTCTGATGGGAAAGTGTTCTCCTGTGTGGGCAGAAAAGCACATGACCAAGATATCTCTGCCAATTGGCAGCCACCCTCTAAAACACACGTAGCTCTCATCTCTCTCTCTCAACAACGTCAAACGTTACTCCTTAACAATCTGTAGATGATAATGCCTGCTGAACAAACGGGTATCGCTAGCTAAGAGGAGGCGAGGTGCGCTCCAACACGTGGCGAGAGGTAGAGTGACTCAAACAGAGGCTGGTGAGTGAATGAGGAAGGCCCCGCCCCCCTGTTCTCAGCCTACAGCTACTCTCTTGGATTTGCATAAATACATCGGTACCGCAAGTGAACTCTGGTACTTAGCGCGATGAGAGAAGTCGCAAAATCAAACAAATTCTAGAAAACAACCAGATTTAAATCTGTTAAGTAATTCTCTTGTGAAAAGCGAACAGACAGACAGACAGAACGTACTTGGACCACAAAATTTTTAAAACCTTTTCTTAGTGAGCACCTATGGACCAAGGGTAACCTACATTCCAAATTTCAAGTCCCAAGTCCTCATGGTTTGGGAGATCTCGTGATGAGTGAGTCATATAGATTTCCTTTTTTCTTTTTTTCTTTTTTCAACAATCCTTAAAATACTAAATGAAAAATTATTATTGATTTATTTATTTTATTTTAAATTTTTTTTTAAGTGAAGGAGAGCCGTGCTGTTTGATGTTTCTTCAGATGGAATCTGCAGTCATGTTGCGTGGTCAGTGCTTGTCTGTTAACAGATGTAATATATAAAAATGCCCAAAAGAGGGGGCTATTGTTCAGTTATCCAGTTCCTTTAAGTTTCATTCTAAAAAAGCGAAGCAGATTCCATTTCCGTTTATTTGCCTAGCAGACACTTTAATCCAAAGCAACATACAAAGGAGAGTTCTAAACTGGATGTTTTCTTGTATTATTTAGTCCTTGAAATATGCCAATGATGCATCAGTTTTTTTCAGCCATGTTAACAGAAATTTCTAGAAATGGAATCGCATTTCGTTTTGCAGTGCATAGCAATGTCCAGTAGAGGGCGGTGTTGTTCAGCTTTGTCTTCTGAAGTGCTGTACCACAGTTGATTCTGTTTCACTCAAAAAACTAAAGAGCTGATGCTTTTATTTTTATAAAGTCTTTAAAACAGGCAGATGATGGAACAAAAAAGTTCAAACTTAATAAGAGTGACAGGACAAGGTGACAAAACTGATCATCAGAAGTGAAGAGCTCAAAACATAACACAAGCGAGTTACATTTCCTGGATAATAGCACCTCACAGCTAATATCACCTTAGATGAAATTCACCACACAAAAGGGTCTTCAGATGTTTCGTAAACACATTGAGGGAGTCAGAGTTTCAAATGGAGGTGGGCACCTCATTCCACAAGTCAAGAGCAACACGTGAAAAGAGTTTGAACTGAGACATACCACCACGTAGAGGTCACAGACCACCTGCGCTTCAGAAGAGGTCACCCACCTGAAGCTACAGTAAGACTGATCACGCCCCGCCAGGACTTGGATGGGAGAACATCTAGGAAAAGCTTGGCTTACTGCTGGGAGAAGTGTTGGTGAAGCCAGCAGGGGACGCTTACCCTGTAGTCTGAATGTGGATCCGAATGTCACCAGTGCAGTGACGGAGACACTGTGCTGGAAAAATGGCGCCAACCTTCAGATGAGATGTAAAACTAAAGTGCTGACTCCTAACCCTAAAAACCCTAACCCTAACCCTGGGCATCCTTCATAAAGAGCAGGGTGTATCCCGAAGTCTAGGCTTAAATTGCCCGACATGGCCTGGTCATTCTGCCCCCCCTAATTATCCCCTTTTTCTAATTGACTATCTCTCACCACTTCACCAGCCAACAGCTCATATGTGGTGAGTGTATTGGCACAAAAATGGCTGCTGTCACATCATTCAAGTGGGTGTTGCACATTGGCGGTGGTTGAAGAGGCGCCCCACTCACTATATAAAGCGGTGAGAAAAGCGCTATAGAAATGTAAAGAATTATTATTATTATTATTATTATTATTATTATTATTATTGTTATCTCTCTATTATGCTAAAAAAAAGTCTTGGGAGACGAGACTTTTTATCCTGTGACGAGATGTGAGATTTTGAAGAGAAACACCAGTTTTATTCCCATAACTGCACGGTTATTAACAGTCATATGAAAAAGTTTGGGAACCCCTCTTTATTCTTTGGATTTTTGTTTCTCATTGGCTGAGCTTTCAAAGTAGCAACTTCCTTTTAATATCTGACATGCCTTATGGACACAGTAGGATTTCAGCAGTGATGTTAAATTTACTGGATTAACAGAAAATATGAAATATGCATCATAACAAAATTAGACAGGTGTATAAATGTGGGCACCACAACAGAGATATGACATCAATACTTAGTTGAGCCTCCTTTTGCTCCTTTGAGCCTCCAGACGCTGTCCTCCTATAGCCTGTGACGAGTGTCTGGATTTTGGATGGAGGTATTTCTGACCATTCTTCATACAAAATCTCTCCAGTTCAGTTCAATTTGATGGACAGCCTGCTTCAAATCATCCCATAGATTTTCGATGATATTCAAGTCAGAGGACTGTGACGGCCATTCCAGAACATTGTACTTCTCCCTCTGCATGAATGCCTTTGTAGATTTCCAACTGTGTTTTGGGTCCTTGTCTTGTTGGAATATTCAACCCCTGAGTGACTTCAACTTTGTGACTGATTCTTGAACATTATCCTCAAGAATTTGTTGATATTGGGTTGAATTCATCCGACCCTCAACTTTAACAAGGGCCCCAGTCCCTGAACTGGCCACACAGCCCCACAGCATGATGGGACCTCCACCAAATTTGACAAGAGGTAGCAGGTGTTTTTCTTGGAATGCGGTGTTCTTCTTCCCCCATGCAAAGCGCTTTTTGTTCTGACCAAATAACTCAATTTTCGTCTCCTCAGTCCAAAGCACTTTGTTCCAAAATGAATCTGGCTTGTCTAAATGAGCATTGGCATACAACAAGCGACTCTGTTTGTGGTGTCAGTGCAAAAAGGGCTTCTTTCTCATCACCCTGCCATACAGATGTTCTTTGTGCAAATTGCACTGAATTGTAGAACGATGTACAGATACACCATCTGCAGTGAGATGTTCTTACAGGTCTTTGGAGGTGATCTGTGGTTGTCTGTCACCATTCTCACAATCCTGCTCATATGCCGCTCCTGTATTTTTCTTGGCCTGCCAGACCTGCTGGGTTTAACAGCAACTGTGCCTGTGGCCTTCCATTTCCTGATTCCATTCCTTACAGTTGAAACTGACAGTTTAAACCTCTGAGATGGCTTTTTGTAGCCTTCCCCTAAACCAGGAGACTCAACAATCTTTGTTTTCAGATCTTTGGAGAGTTGCTGTGAGGATCCCATGCTGTCTGTCACTCTTCAGAGGAGAGTCAAAGGGAAGGAAGCACAACTTGTAATTGACCACCTTAAATACCTTTGACCACTCATGATTGGACACTCCTGTCTATGAAGTTCAAGGCTTGACGAGCTCATCATACCAAGTAATCAGCATTGAGCAGAGACAGCCATTCAAATCAGCACAATGACAAGGGGACCCACATTTGTGCACAGCCAGTTTTTCACATTTGATTTCATTTCATACTAAATACTGCATAACTAAAAATCTTTGTTCGGAAAACACCCCAGTACTCCGATGCTCCTAGGAAATGAAAGACACACCACTGTGATCTTTATTGTTGAAATGAGAGTCAGTTATTATGCAGGCTGAGAGGGGGTCCCAAACTTTTTCATATGACTGTATTGTAACGTGATCTACTGCTCTCCTTTTCACAGACACTACAGTTCCCTGTTGCTTGTATTTATAATGTTCCTTGCATCACCCACCGACGTCAAGCACTTGTACCGTGACCGCGATCGGCTCGGATCTGCTTTAACTGCGAGCCGCTTCCTCTTTGGGAGCCTGTGGTTGCACCAGCTACTGATAAGCTGTCTTCCATAGACGGGGCAATCGCACTTTGGGATACTCTTCGGCTTGTCTTCCCATTTGGGGGGAGTCCCAAACAAGTTTAGAAACCTCACACCTACAACACAGGCGTGGAACTCCAGACAAGAAACGTTCTTAAAAATTGTACTTTGTAAGAAGAATTCCTCTTGGACAGTCTATTTCTTTTTGTTGTCCACTGTGTGTTGATCAAAGAAAATGCTCTTTCTGCGCTGGCATTGTGCCCCCCGAATAGATGATAGCATGCAATTTCAGCCAATGATGCAATCAAGTCAGTAATTGATGAAAGCCGGACATTTACACCTTTTTAGGGAATGCCTGCCGGACAGAGGACACAACACCAAAAAAAGAGGACATGTCTTCTGTTTGCTGATGTGGCAAGCGGCTGGGGGTAACACCCTGCTGGGATGCCAGGAAGGACTGGAGGAGGGATTGCGCCTCCTCCAGACCATGAGGGGGCGACTGCCTTGGTGGCTTTTGGGACCACGGTTACTGAGCTTGGAAGCTCAACCCTATAGTGGCCCATGGTCACCACCAGGGGGCACCCCGATGCCTTTGGTGCAGTTTTGGGGTTGTGTGCTACACTGTACATAATAGTTGTAAATAAAGTGTGTGTTGGGTGACTGGCTACTTTTTACAGGGCACCCGGAAGAACTGCAGGTGCTTAACAAGCTTCTTCCGCCCACTTTTCCGCCACATCCCTGGAAAGGTCCATGCGCCCCCTGGCGGTGGCCACAGGTTCCAACAGGATTGCACTCCCATGCTCATGACCCTACTGGAAACTAAGGGGGCTGCCCTCTGTCAGCCCGGAGGAGAAACTGTCCTGGAAATACACTCTGGGCGTCCTGGCTGGGTAAGGGTTTCGGCCGCCCGCCACACAGCAGAAGACTTCATGAACAGAAACACAGATGACACACTCCAAGTTGGAAATCACGAAAAAACAGAATGACCAGATTACAGTATATGACAAAAGGACATCAAAGAGCCTGCAGAATTCTGGGAAAAAAGGTCTTGTGGACAGACGAGACAAAGATGAAGCTGCTGTATCAGTGGAGATGACAAGGAACTGCCCAAGGTCCAAAGCTGACCGCCTCATCTGTTAAACCTGGTGCTGGGGGTGTTATGGCTTGGGCATGTATGGCTGCCACAGGTCCTGGCACACTTCTCTTCATTGATGATGAACTGCTAATGGAACAATGAATTCTGAGGTGTAGAGAAACATCTGATCTGCTCAAGTTCCAGTGAATGTCTCCAAACTCATTGGGCGGCGCTTCATCCTACACCGAGATAATGAGCCAAACACACTGCAGAGGCTAAAAAATGTAAAATTCTGGAATGGCCAAGTCAGTCACCTGATTTCCATCCATCTGTGCAGGCCTTTCATATGCTTGCTGAAGAGAAAACTGAAGGGGACAAGGGGGACAAACCGCAAAACAAGCAGGAGATGAAGATGGCCGCATTACAGGCTTGGCAGAGCATCACCAGAGAAGACCCTCAGCACCTGCTGATGTCTATGAATGGCAGTCTTCAAGCAGTCATTGCATGTGTGAGACATGCGACAAAGTCCTAAATATGACAATGGCTTTAATAGTCACAAACATTACGGTGCCCTGAAATGGGGGGAAAAAGTGTCATGTGACCGAAATGTCTGCAAATCCCCTAAAATGAAAGTCTCTATGGTGTGTGCGTTAATCACAAGGTCTGAATTGTTTGATTTGTAAATTTTAAACTGTGGATCAGAGGGGGGCAAATCACGGAAAAATGTGTCTTTGTCCCAAACGCTACAGAGGGCACTGCTATTCTGAAGACTTCTACGGTCATGTGAAAAAGTAAATACACCCCATGGAGTCTGCTGTCTTTTGAATAAGCAAACAGTAGACCTCCATGCCAGCACCGTCTACCAATGAAAGTTGATATATATTACAAATAAAAACACATAGAAACTTTCCCTATTCAATTTTAATAAAAAACAAACTTAACAGATGTAGAGGTCTACTTTATTTGTTCTTTATTTTTGCCTTAAACAATCAGTCAGTCAGTCAGTCAGTCCAACCTGCTATATCCTAAAACAGGGTTATGGTGGTCTGCTGGAGCCAATCCCAGCCAACACAGGGCGCAAGGCAGGAACAGGGTGCCAGGGTACACACACCCACCTGCTAACCAAGCCCACACTAGGGACAATTTAGGATCGCCAATGCACCTAACCTGCATGTCTTTGGACTGGACCCGGAGGAAACCCACGCAGACACGGGGAGAACACGCAAACTCCACACAGGGAGGACCCGGGAAGCGAACCCACCTAACTGCAAGGCAGCAGCGCTACCACTGCGCTTCCGTGCCACCCATTCGCCTTGTACGGGTTCTTGTATTAGGAATTTGTTTTCACATACTCCTTGGGGTCAAAGCGCAGGGTCAGCCATTGTAAAGCGCCCCCTGGAGCAGTTGCAGGTTAAGGGCCCAGAAGAGCAGGATTTCTTTTGGCAGTGACGGGGATTTTAACTGGCAAACTTGTGGATACCAGTGCAGATCCTTAGCCTCAGAGCCAAAAAAAGTAAGACCACCCTTAGCCACAGAACCTCATATTTGCTCCCTTTAGCAGAAATGACTTCTTGTAGGCGTTTTGCATAACAGCCAAGCAGTCCCTGACATCTCTGGACAAAACTCCTTCCCTTGTAAGATGTCTGTGGGTTGCGTTGCCTTTCCATGGGTTTCAAATCAGGGCTTTGACTTGGCGGTCCATAGCCTTCCATTTCTTTTTGAGCCATGCTTTGGTAGATTTTCATGTGTGCTTCAGATCATTATTGTGTTGAAAGGGCCACAGCTCTACCTTGCTAGTAAACCCACCTCTTCCTTTTCACCATCTTCGCTTATTGACTGTATTGCTGAAATTAAATCCTGGTTTTCTTCGAATTTTCTTAAATTAAACAGTGACGACAAAACTGAGGTTATCCTCATTGGCTCAAAATCATCATTATCCAAAGCCGATAATCTTTTTCTTGCTATTGATAACTCCGTTGTTTCCCCTTCACCTCAGGTCAAGAGTCTGGGTATCATCCTCGACAGTAGTACTCTATCTTTCCAATCTCACATTAATAACATCACCCGGTGTGCTTACTTCCACCTACGTAATATTAAATCGCATCCGCGATCCCTAACCCTAACATCCCTAACCCTAACCCTCACTCCCCATACCACCGCCATTCTTGTTCACAGTCTTGTTACTTCTCGTCTGGACTCCTCTTTGGTCTCTCTAATAAATCTCTCCATAAGCTGCAGCTAGTCTAGAATTCTGCAGCTCGCATCATTACTCGAAACCCATCTATTCATCATATTACTCGGTCTTGCAGCAGCTTCATTGGCTCCCGATTAAGTTTCGAATTGATTTTAAAATTCTGCTATTAACATTTAAGGCCATTCATAACCTCTCCCCTCCATATCTGTCTGACCTTCTTCATGTTGCCATTCCCTCCCATAACCTTAGATCCTCTTCCTCAACCCACCTGACCATCCCTCTCGCCCGTCTAACCTCCATGGGGAGCGGAGCGTTCAGCTCTTCTGCTCCCAAGCTCTGGAATTCATTACCTACTGAGCTCATTCAAATCATTTTCATCCTTTAAATGTAAACTTAAAATGCATCTGTTTAAAATGGCCTTTTCTTTGTGATTACAGTGGCTTTGTTTGGTTTTAATTTTATATCTTCTGTTTTTTTTCTGATGTTTTATCCATCCATCCATTATCCAACCCGCTATATCCTAACTACAGGGTCACGGGGGTCTGCTGGAGCCAATCCCAGCCAAAAGAGGGCGCAAAGCAGGAAACAAACCCTGGACAGGGTGCCAGCCCACTGCAGGGCACACACACATACACACACACTAGGGACAATTTAGGATCGCCAATGTACCTAACCTGCATGTCTTTGGACTGTGGGAGGAAACCCACGTTGACACGGGGAGAACATGCAAACTCCATGCAGGGATGACCCAGAAAGTGAACCCAGGTCTTCTAACTGCGAGGCAGCAGCGCTACCCACTGTGCCACCATGCCGCCCTTCTGATGTTTTAAGTTGTTTATAATGTGTCTCTTTATTTATTTATTTATTGCTTGTTCGGTCTCCTTGAGTTCTCAGAAAGATGCCTTGTATAAATAAAATATATTATTATTATTATTATTATTATTATTATTATTATTATTATTATTATTATTATTATTATTACTTGTTTTTTAGATTTTTAGACAGATGGCCTGACATTCTCCTCAGCCTCACTTTTTCATGACTGCAAGCTGCAAATTAATCTCAAACCATCACATTTGCACCGTCATGCTTCACAGTTGGTTTGAAGATCTTCTCCTGAAATGCTATCAAATGTGTCTACTGTTAATGTGGTCAAACATCTCTACCTTTGTTTCAGCTGTCCAAAGCACATTTTTTCTTAAATCCTTGTCTTTGCCTAGATGTTCAATGGCAATCTTGCCCTCAAGTTCTTTTTGGATGGCAAAGTCTTTTTTCCTGGTAAACCTCACATGCAGGGCACATTTGTGCAAACTCTTCCTGATTGTAGATGACTGCACTTTGAAACCAGCTGTTACCAGAAGCTACCAGCAGATCCTGGATGGAAAATGTTGTCTCCTTGGTTCTTTTAGTCTAAAATGGTCAGCTCTTAGGCTGAATTTGCCAGTCCCAGAAAATCAGCAGTTGTTTGAAATCTACGCCACTTTATAGATGACTAGTCGTCCCCCGCGGTTTCACCCACGTAGTAGTGAAACAGGACAGTGAGGAGGTGCCCACTCCTGACATCACGCTGCTTCCTCCTCCCCTTGGCCCCCAACCTCTGTCTCGGATTAATGCAAATATATCGTTCTTGCAAGCGAACAATGATTCTTAGCATGATGAGAGAAGTCGCAAGATCAATGTTCAAGCAAATTTTAGAAAAATCTAAATCTGTTAAGTAGTTCTCTCGTTTGCTAGCTAAGAGAATGGTAAGGAAAGCCCTGAGGTTGGCGCCCCGCTTGGCCCGCTGCGTGTCTCTGGGATTCGCCCAAATAAATCGGTACCACAAGCGAACTATGATACGTAGTGCAATGAGAGAAGTCACAAAATCAACCGGAATGTTCAAGCAAATTTTAGAAAAATCTAAATCTGTTAAGTAGTTCTCTCATTTGCTAGCTAAGCAGAGGTAAGGAACACCCCGAGGCTGGCGCCCCCCTCCGTGTCTCTGGGATTCGCCCAAATAAATTGGTACCACAAGCGAACTATGATAGGTAGTGCAATGAGTGAAGTCACAAAATCAACCTGATCTAAATCTGTTAAGTAGTTCTCTCGTGAAAAGTAGATAGACATACAGACAGACAGACAGAAAGACGTTGGGTTATATATACAGTATATAGAGATGTACCTTACAATGACTGAGATCAAATAATTTGGGGATCTTCTGAAAAATCCCTTGCCAGACTCCTAGACATCCAGAACCTTCTTTCAATCTTTGGATGATGACACTCCAAACACATCCAAAACCAAGACAACAACAGATACGTGGGCCCTCCATGTCTGTGGATTAAATAATACAATTGTTCATCTGCAGACTCCCTAAGGAGGTTCCAATCACTGGCACCTCATCTGCAACACCTGATTCTAATTTGATGGATTTGCAGTGATGAGAAATGTAAGGGTGGGCTTCCTTGTTCCCACATGACCCATCTGCATTTTTCTTAATTTAGATTATGAGAATGAAAACAGCACATCAGTTTTTATGGGTCATTTTGTTTGTGTATATCGCCTCAACCCAGAGGCATTGTTTGCATGAACATCTAATGCTTGTCTGTTGAAATAGGTTGAAATGTTTCTGTGGGGTGTACTTACTTTTTCACATTACTGTAAATGTTTCATTTTAACATTCTAGATCATTTTCTTCCAAAGACGTTGGAAAAAAAAAAATCTCATTTGCCTATGCATTAATGTAATATTGCAATGCAGCAGTTTAAAAGAAATTGTGGCATACGGCCAGGACCCTTGTCTGGCTGGGATGCCAATATAATGGCATATTCAGGGCATTACATCCCCCAGAATGCTAGAGGGCAGCCCCCCTGTGTTGCAGTGGTGTCTCAGACTCCCACATGGTTCCTTGAGTTTTGGAGTTTGGAGCCACCCTGCTGGGTTCTGTGGGCGCCACCAAGGGGTCACTGGAGGAACGGCTATGCTGCTGGGAGAAGATCTCCGGACACCTGAAGCTCTTCTGGGTGCCCTATAAAAGCGCTACTACTCCGGGAGTCATAGTCGGGCGGAGGTGGGCAAAGCTTGCTGGAGGAGGAGTGGAGGCAAAGAGAGAGAAAGAAGAAGGAAAGAAAGAAACAGTGGGCCTTTGTGCCATTTTCTAGTGATTTAACCGTGCTGTACGGGTGGGAAACAGGGGAAGGCATTTACCACGTGGAAAAAAATAAAATAAAAACATGCGTACAGGACTTGTGTCCTGCGTCCGTCTGCGTTGGGTTTTGGCAACAGGAGCTCCCTCTGCAGGCCATTAAATTTTTAATAGGGGTAATTAATTGTTATACATTTCCATTTACTTTTACGTGTGAAACTCTTATGTAGGGTGGCACAATGGGTAGCACTGCTGCCTCTCAGTTAGGAGACCCGGGTTTACTTCCTGGGTCCTCCCTGCGCGGAGTATGCATGTTCTCCCCTTGTCTGCGTGGGTTTCCTCCTACTGTCCAAAGACATGCAGGTTAGATGCATTGGCGATTCTAAATTGTGCTTGGTGTGTGGGTGTGTGTGTGAGGGCTGGCACCCTGCCCGGGGTTTGTTCCCT
This sequence comes from Polypterus senegalus, assembly GCF_016835505.1. Taxonomy (NCBI): domain Eukaryota; kingdom Metazoa; phylum Chordata; class Cladistia; order Polypteriformes; family Polypteridae; genus Polypterus; species Polypterus senegalus. The sequence goes on along the minus strand of NC_053155.1, from coordinate 313,462,122 downwards.
GCCTTGCACCCTGTGTAGGCTGGGATTGGCTCCAGCAGACCCCCCGTGACCCTGTGGTTAGGATATAGCGGGTTGGATAATAGATGGATGGATGGACTCTTATGTATCTTTACCACTTATCTGCGTTTAGGTTCACTAGATACAAATTTCATCAGTCATAAAAGTTTGAGAAGGTACTTTTACCCCTCGAGATGCCACACGTCGAAGTCTAATGTGGAAAATCAGCAGATGCCAACACGCTACATGTCGAGGGTGACAAAACTAATAACGACAAGTGTGTTTTGGCTCCATCTTCAGCAGAGCAGGTGTTACTTGAGGTGATTATTCTCAGCAGACTTTGGACGGCACTTGTTTTTCTTCCCTTGGCCACGTCCGGCTTGTTTTTGTTGTTTACGGCTATCTTGGCTTGAAGAGCCATATGGATGAGGTCAGACGGTATCAATTGGCCTGCTACTGACAGTCTGGACTGAAATCCACACAAGTGAGCAACAACACCCCAACTGATGCCACCCAAAAGGTGGTTAATCAACAACATATGTGTTTGTTTTATACCAATATGTCCTTTTTTAATTAGTTGGGTTTTTTTTTCCTGAGGTTTTGTTTTTCTATGGCTGTAATTAAGCAGTTGGTATATTTCAGTGCCTACTTTGGAAAAAAAAATCATAAAATGAATCCATCATCCATCAAACTTTATGTCGAATACGGACATTTACTGCATGCTTCTTAACAACCTTGTGGAGAAAAATGACTTTATGGTATGGGGATGTTAAGGTTCACCCCGAAAGGCAGACAAATAATCTAAACGGCCAAACATTTGTGGACATCTGACCATCACACCTATAAGTTAGTTATCCTATCTCTACAAGATTTTGGAGTTTGTCTGAGGATCTTTATGTCCATTCAGAGGACTGATTGACATCAAATCATTTAACAATCTTTTGAAGTCCTAGGCATCCACAGTTTACCTTCTGAGGGCCTCAGAATGCTCTTTTGATGTCACCGCACATGTCAACAGCAAAGAGAACACCAGACCCTCGATATCTGCTGTTTAAAATAAGACAAGGTCAGGTACTGATGCTGGGCAAAAAGACCTGGCTTGCAATTGGCCTTCCAATACATTGCATAGGGTTAACGTAAGAGCTCAGTGCACGCCACCCAAGTATCGTCAAGTCTTTATGGACAGTCAGGCTGGAACTCATAAGGACCTTCCCCAAATTGTTATCATAAGACGTCTTTGTCTGCTGTAGCATTAACAGAACCCTTTACTGGAACCACGGGGCTTAGCCCAAACCATACCATTATACTTTCTGCACCAAACTTTACAAGAGGAACTATCTAGTCGGGAAGGTAATGACTCCTGGCATCTACCAAACTTAAGAGTGGAACATCAGAAGTGCAGTTCATCTGTCCAGAGAACACCGCTGCAGGGTCTAACAGCGGGTGGGGGGCTTTACACGCTGCAGACAATGCTTGGCATTGCATACAATAATCGTAGGAAATCAATTTCACAAAACTCCTGACTCACAGTTTTTGAGACGATTTTATTAACAAAGGCAATTAGACTCTAAATTGTGAGTGATGCCACAGAGGAGAGGCCATTTTAAAATACTTCAACATTCGGAGGCTAAGCTGTTGTTGCTCCTTGGTTTTTCCATTTCACAATTATAACACGTACAGCTGACCGGGGCAGATTTAGCAGAGCAGAAATTTCACATAATGACTTGTGGCAAAGGTGGCACCATGTGACAGTGCCATGTTTAAAGTCACTGAGCTCCTCAATATTGATGGAGATTGCATGGCTATGTGTTGACTTGATGTACCCATAAACTGTAAGGCATCTGAACTCAGTCATTTCACATCTATCTATCTATCTATCTATCTATCTATCTATTATATAGTGCCTTTCACATCTATCTATCTATCTATCTATTATATAGTGCCTTTCACATCTATCTATCTATTATATAGTGCCTTTCACATCTATCTATCTATCTATCTATCTATCTATCTATCTATCTATCTATCCATCTAAGGACTGTAATTGTAAACCTCAGATTGCATAGAACAGATAGGAATGAAGAAACTTTATTAATGAAGAATTTTTTATATGTTTGAAAGAAAAACACAAAAAATGGCACAAGACAGGAAAGAGGAAGCAAGGAGTTGCCTTCAAAAGCAATCCTAGGGTAGACAAGTCTAAACCATTATCCATCATTTACAGGATCAAGGTATAGTAAGCGGCCACTTTGAATGATTGCTCATGCTCATGTCATCTGATCTTCATCCAGTTCTTGAGTATACACAAACACAATATGGTTAAGCTAATGACACATAAACAGTTGTAATCTTCCAAGTCTTTATTGAACATGCCCATCAAACATTCACAGTGTGCTGTGGACTCCTGATGAACTTTTACTTGGCCGTTGTTGAGAGTGTTGTGCCCTCCTCCATCACATTCTGTCTCTCTGCTGCCTCCTTTCTTTCCATGACTCGGCTGCACTGAGTGATCCACTCAACTGAAAAGATGATTGGCTGCCAGTCTCTGTCTCTAAAGGACCTGTCCACTGCCAGGACGATGAGTAGAGCGGGTAAGATTGTTGTTGATTCGACCCACACAGTCCATCTTCTTATCACCAAACTGCCATTGTGGAGGAGGTATGAGTCCATCACCGCCCAAACTAGTACACGATACAATACAATACAAAACAATACAATTTATTTTCTTCACCCTGGTCAATCTTTTTCTCTCTCTCTCTGGCCACATCTGGATCTTTCTTCCCTTCACTTGCACTACTTTAGTAAATCTGATCCCTATGAGTTTTTTCTTTCTTTTAGCTTTATTGTATACCAGCTGTGCTAAGATGGATTGAAATCTTAATTAATCAATGCAGTCCTGAGCTGCTGTGCACTATCTATTGGAATGTCTTTTTTTATGCATGTAGTAGTAAAATGCATTGTATTTTTCATTCCAACAGATGGTGCATCACAAACATAAGCACTGCTTTTATAAATCCTATACCTATTGCCATATAACAGAGACACAGCAACTGCACAGATACGCAGACACACACACACATACAGGCACTTTTCTTTTTATTAAGGTGGAGTATATTGTCTACGCTTTGTCCTCTGATGATGTCATTATTCTTTGTTGCCACTGTACCACCACCAGTTCTGGTATGTTACACATGTGTATTGAGAGTGAGATTAAGGTTATTTTTATTTTTTTCATGTTATATTTTTTTATTCATGTTCTATCAAACTTTCTCCTTTTCATTTTGAGTGGCAGGAGCTCCACTGTTCACTGGATGGAAGCCTCTTAATTATCTGTCACCCTGCCGCTCCTCACCTCAGTCATGGGGCAGACATGGAAGAATAAAAATAAAATGTGGCAGAAACAGAGAGAGGGAGAGAGGCCTGTAATCAGACAATGTGAGCATCGTACTGTGCTTAGCAGACCAACTGTCTGGTTGGAGAGGCAGACCTGCAGGCTCTTGACTCAGTTCTTTATTGATTTTTCTTTTCAGTCCTGTGGCTGTGCGGTCAGTCACAGGGCAGACACTAACAATGGAAGTTTAACTGCAGTCAAACTTTAAGCAGCTTGACCACAAAGAGGAGTTGAAGGTCACTTTTTTTTTAAACGGAATAGCAAGCAAAAGGCACAGGGCGCTGTTCATGGTGCTGAAGAAGGGAAACGGGAAAGCCACTGGTAGAAGTAGAGGAGAATGAAACTGTGGACATAACAAATCCATACTAATAATTATTTCATGGCTGTGCAATCACCAAATTGGTAAAGTGAAAGGAAAGGTGTATGGAGGCCACCTCTGATATTAAGCTGGTCTCAATTTTTCCACTTCACAATTATGGCACTTATAACTGACAAAGACAGATTTAGTAGAAGGTGGCACCCAATGACAGTGCCATGTTTAAAGTCATTGAACTCTTCTTAATGACACAATCTGTTGGTCTATGGAGATTGCATTGCTATCTATCTATCTATCTATCTATCTATCTATTATATAGTGCCTTTCATATCTATCTATCTATCTATCTATCTATCTATCTATCTATCTATCTATCTATATATCTATCTATTATATAGTGCCTTTCATATCTATCTATCTATCTATCTATCTATCTATCTATCTATCTATCTATTATATAGTGCCTTTCATATCTATCTATCTATCTATCTATCTATCTATTATATAGTGCCTTTCATATCTATCTATCTATCTATCTATCTATCTATCTATCTATCTATCTATCTATCTATCTATCTATTATATAGTGCCTTTCATATCTATCTATCTATCTATGGAACAAAGAATAATAGAAAATAAGATGGATAGTAAAGTCAGAGGCGAGATTGCGTTGGTTTGGTCATATGTAGAGGAGAGATGCTGAGCGTATTGGGAGAAGAATGCTAAGGATAGAGCTTCCAGACAAGAGGAACAGAGGAAGGACTAAGAGGAGGTTTATGGATGTGGTGAGAGAGCAAGATGAGGAAGACAGGAAGATATGGAACAAAATGATCTGCTGTGGAGACCCCTAATGGAAGCAGCCAAAAGAAGAAGTAGAAGAACTGAAGTCTGGATATTGTCTTTAGCAAAAGCTTATGAAAAAGTAAAGATGTCAAGGATGAGAGTCACAGGGTGGCATTGATCTAGCACTTGAAGATGTTCATCAAATGCTTTGCTGACGATCAGATGGAACTGGCCACGCATTGCTGGCACCCTCCTCTGACATTTTTCTGTTCTCTTCTTCTGTTGCTCTTCAGACGAGGCATATTTCTTATAAATTTCTACCGGAGGGTTTTGCAAGATACAATGGTTAAATTTTCATTGTTTTTTTTCAATATATTTTATTGTAATCATTCCATTCAAATCAATCAATTTTTACAAAAAGTAGGATTGAGAACAAGTCAACCCCCACCCCTGAGAGAGAGCATGGCCAATGGGGTAAAACTTAAGGCTTGTAAACATACCTAAATTAATGAGTTTGATAGGCCAATAGAGATGAATGGAGAAGAAAAAGAAATGTGGAGATAATTGCTTCTTTGGTGCTTTAAGAGCTTATTCTAAAGTATTATTGATTAGATCCTACCAGGTTTTGAAAAAATTCTTCACAGATCCTCAAACTGAATATTTGATTTTTTCCAGTTTCAAATAGTAGAGAACATCAGTTACCCAATGACTTAGAAGGGGAGGGTTAGGATTCTTCGAGTTTAGCAAAATAAGTCTGCGTGCCAAAAGTGTAGTGAATGCAATCACAGTTTTTTTGTCTTTCTCCACTTTAAACCCATCTGAAAGAACACCAAACTGAGCTGTTAGTGGGTTAGGAGGGATTGTGAGTCCAACGCTGTCCGAGAGGCACTTAAAAATTTTGGTCCAAAATGATGTTAATTTGGTGCAGACCCAGAACATGTGATCCAGTGAGGCTGAAGCTCGATTGCAGCGTTCGCAGGTTGGATCTCACCCTAGAAGCATTTTGGACAGTTTTAGGCGAGACAGATGTGCTCGATATATAATTTTGAGTTGAATAATTGTATGCTTTGCGCATATGGAGCTCGAGTGAATTCTCTGCATTGCTACTTTCCACTCCTTTTCTGATATATTGATTAAGAGATCTTTTTCCCAGTGTCCTCTTGGATCTTTGAAAGGGAGGGATGGTAAAATGATTTTATACATTGCAGAGATGTGAGTCCTTGAGACTGAGTAATATTTTTTCCAGCATGGATGAGGATGCAAGATGAGGAAAATCGGAAAGGTTCTGTTTAACAAAGTTCCTAATTTGAAGATAGTGAAAGAAATGTGTAGCTGGAAAGTTTAATTTGAAATGTAATTGTTCATAGGATGCAAAGATGTTGTCTATGTACAGATCTCTAAGCAATTTAATCCCAATTTTTTTCCAGATATTAAAAATTGCATATGTTTGCGAGGGTTGAAAAAGGTGGTTCTCTTGCAGAGGTGCCACAGATAAAAGATTCTCCATCTTAAAATGCTTTCTACATTGGTTCCATATTCTGAGTGAGTGGAGCACAATTGGGTTATTAGTATATTGGTGATAACTTACATTTATTGGGGCACAAAGCAGGGAATATAAAGAAGTACTGCAGGATTTTATTTCTATTGCGGACCAGGCTTGTGTATGTTCATCTACTTGTGTCCAGGTTTTTATAGCTTGCATGTTTGCTGCCCAGTAATAAAACTGAAAGTTAGGTAGAGCCATGCCACCTTCTGCCTCAGGTCTTTGTAGGGTCGCTCTTTGGATACGTGGATGTTTTGAGTTCCAAATAAATGAGGTTATTGCTGAATCTAAGTGCTTAAAAATGATTGATGCATATTGGAATGTTTTGAAATAAAAAAAGGAGCTTAGGAAGAGTATTCATCTTAACAACGTTAATTCTTCCAGCTAGAGTGAGATGAAGGGTTGACCATCTATGCAAGTCTTGCTTAATTTTTTCCATACAGATGGCGAAATTTTGTTGATAAAGAGCTTTATGTTTACTTGTGATGTTTACCCCTTGGTATTTAAACTGATCTGCAATAATAAATGGGAAGGTGTCCAATTTAATATGGTGTGATGGAGTGGTGTCTCTGAGGCTAGGGATCTGCACTGGCAATCGGAAGGTTGCCGGTTCGAATCCCATAAATGCCAATATGGACTCTGCTCTGCTAGGCCCTTAACCTGAAATTGCTGAGTGCTTTGAGTAGTGAGAAAAGTGCTATATAAATGCAAAGAATTATTATTATTATTAATTCACTGGAAAGAGTACACTTTTATTCAGATTAATTCTGAGACCAGAGATCATTTGAAATTCTGTAAGTGCTGTTAGGACTGCAGGCCCAGTATTTTGTGGGTCTGATATATACAGCACCATATCATCTGCATAGAGAGAAATCTTCTGCTCAAGTCCATATCTGGTAATCCCCTTTATCTGATCAGCATATCGACAGTGAACTGCCAGTGGTTCAATGGTGATTGCAAACAGCAGCGGTGACGAGGGGCATCCTTGCCTGGTACCACGTTCTAGTTTAAAGTAGTCTGAACACATGTTGTTAATATAAACTGAAGCTTCTGGATTGGTATACAGGTAATGGTTAGATTTTTTGATTGGCTGACTGTCAATATGATGAAATGAATTCACTCGTCCATTTTCCCAAACAATTAAACTTTCTGATGTTGCTTACTACCTACTAACATGTCTTTCCTTTCCCAGGCTGTGAACCCATTTAGCAACTTGTTGTTCCAGATGCCCATCCTTTCTCAGGTTATAAAGTAATTGACAGCCTGAGGCATCGCCCTGTCTTCCTCTTTTTGTTTGAACAGCTGTTTTAAAAGTGAGGTACAATTCGGGAAGAGGAATTGCTTTGATGTGTCCTGTATTTAAGTTCATCTACCGTTGTCTTGAGCAAAATATAATGAAAATAATTACAAAAAAAAATCTGCAGACTTGGCACACCACCACAAGTGGCCTGCTGCCCGCCCAGATCTGAGACTCCTATTGAAAATGTACGGCACATCATGAAGAGGAGAATCAGACAACGGAGTCTGCGGACCGTTGAGCAGCCAAAGTCTTACTTCAAGCAAGAATGGGCACAATTTCCATTTGCAAAACTACTACATTTATTATCCTAAGTTCCAAAAAAAAAAGAGTTATTAACCCTTAAACCGCCACATACTTTGGAGGGTTAATGCACTCCCCGGACCCCACATACTTTTTTCCTGCGCTTTTTAAGGAAACGTCACAATTCATCAAGGAAAAGTGAAATTTTAATGGAACACATGTTATTACATGCAAAGAGCATCACAATTACTGGAACACTGATCACTTTACACACTGCCAATGAAGTGTAACAACTATTAACCTATTGTACTGCAACAATATTATTATATGTAAAAGGTGCAACTGATGGCATTGATGAAATTCAGTAAATCACCGAGCGAACTGCGCTTGAACTGGCTGCACGCAGAGGCCAACGCTGATGCTGGCAGGATCCTCTAGTACAGAGGCTGAATCCCCGGACAGTGACTCTGATTCGCTAGGGGGCACCAGTGGTCATGAGCTGGCTGCTCAACGAATGTACGACACGGACAGATCAGCTCCGACATGCTGGCAAATTGCACTGGACTTTAGCCGTTTGCGGGGGTTCAACAAAACTACGTTGCTGAAGATACTTAGCTGCGGCGTGCTGGCAAATTGCACTGGGAATCGACTATAGCTGATTGTGGTGGTTTAAGGGTTAAGAGGAAAGATGATGGAACACAACTGCGGTGGGCTGGCACCCTGCCCAGGGTTTGTTTCCTTGCCTTGCGCCCTGTGTTGGCTGGGATTGGCTGCAGCAGACCCCCGTGACCCTGTAGTTAGGATATAGCGGGTTGGATAATGGATGGATGGATGGAACACAATGGTACAAAACAACTTTTATTGAGTGTGTTGCAGTCATCAAATTCTGAATTTGTACATGTTGCAAGGTTTCTAAACTCTTTGGGTATTCCACCCCAATGGGACGACACAGCGAAGAGCGTCCCGAGGTGCGATATCCACATCTGTGGAAGACAGCTTATCCATTGCCGGGGTAACCACAGGCTCCCAGCACTGCAGCGGCTCGCCGCAAAAGAAAATCCGAACCCACCGTGGTCACGCTATAAGTGCCGTTGTCGATAGGTGATGCAAGGAACATTATAAATGCAGGGAACAGTATTAATTGGCCACTAACCTGGCCACAACCCTGCCTGATTGCTGTGTCTGTGCAGAGGAGAGCGTCAGATCTGCTGCAATACATAACCGTGCTGTTCCTGTTTCAAGGGGAATAAAGCTGGCTTTGCAGTTGAGGCTCAGCCTCATGTTTTGGGGTGCAAGACAGGGGAGGTATTCCTCATTTAGCCAGATGTAATTGTTGACGATTTGGCATGATCCTGGATCTGTCGGTTTTTCAAAACTCTTGCTGAATGTGTAGTCATAGCAGCACATCCAAATCCTCAAACCTGTTCTGTGTAAATAAGAATTAGCTCAGCGTTTCTCAAACTTTAATTATTTGTGACCCGAGTTTTCATAACAGTTTTAATCGCACCCCCCCCCCAACGTTTTTTTGAGAGGAGCCCACTAATACCAATATGTTCTTTTTTAATTAATTATATATCATAGATGCATATTTTATTATACCTACTTAACTTTTATCGACATTTATCTAACTCTATATTTATTTTTCTCGTATCAGAATGTAGTTTAAGTTCATTTGTTTTGGTTTCAATAGATGTATTTTTCATATTTTTGATTCTTGTTTTCTTTTTTTCACATCTTCATGCCCCCCTTTTTGTTACTTCGCACCCCCCTAGGGGGGCCTGTGGTATAGAGGGTCCACAGCCCTCTCAGCAAAGGCCAGCAGTGTTATATAAATAAATAATCACCGAGCTCGCGGCTTAGCGAGGGGCCGTGGTGGCCGTAACAAGCCGCAGGGCGATCTGCGGTGTGGCCGTTTCTCACCTAGTGCACAGGTGAGGGACTGCCCACATCCGTGATTGTTCATGTGGCTAATGTGCTGCAGCTGCTATGGCCCCCCCACTCAATATAAAGAAGCGCGAGTCGGTTAGGAGAAGAGAACGAACAAAAAAGAGGAGAGATCAAAATGGGGAGGAAAAGAAAAGGAACAAGGAAGAGAGAGAAAGACAGAGGTGGCTGGAGAAAGCAGGAGAGAGAAGACGGTGCGTGTGCGAGCGAACGAATGGAAGCCTGGGTGTTTGGCCGACACCCGGGAGTTGAAGTAGAAGTCGCTCCCGCTGAGCGATCATGTAGCGGGAGCGACCAAAGAAGGAGAGACTGTCCGCGTAAGGCCAGGGCGGTGGCGGGAGTCGGGAGGCTTGGAGGTGAAGTCCTTGGTGTGGGCATCCTGGAAACCAAGGAGTCCAAGTCTCGGGCCTGGGATGAGTGTCAGACTGAAGCCAGGATCAGGAGGACTCCAGACCTGTGTGTGTGTGTGTGAGAGAAAGGGCAGCTGCGGAGAGAGCGTCTCGCCTGCTGTAAAGCCCAATTGGGAGAAGCAGGTGAGACACTAATGTAGAAGAGCACCAGGCTTATTGATTTGAGAATGCTTCCAGCAACGGTTTTAACCTCTGGTTTTAAAGGATTGTTTTTGTATTTTTACCTCCACGTTTTTCTTTTATTGGATTATTTATTGAACAGTTTTGAAGCACTGCACTTTGTGGACACTTTGTTTTTGATTTGTTGTTGTTGTTGTTTTTAAATAAAAGCACTTATGCACTTTTTTTTTACATCATCCTTTTGCTATTGTTGCCTCACTGCTTGGCTCAACTCGGTGACATTATCGATGGTGTTGGGTTCAAGGGCTCCCGAACAGCCAATGGGAGCATGGAGTTGAACTCACATCATCACAGGGCCCACCCCACAGTTTGAGAACCACTGGATTAGCTCACACACTTAATCAGTGCTGTGGTGGGCTGGTTGCCCTGCCCAGGGTTTGTTTCCTGCCTTGCACCCTGTGTTGGCTGGGATTGGCTCCAGCAGACCCCCGTGACCCTGTAGTTAGGATATAGCGGGTTGGATAATGGATGGATGGATGGATGGACTTAATCAGTGTCCATGCATGGAATTCATTCAGTCATGGCTTCACTGCTCATGAATGAGCAACCAATTGATATCGGTGCACAAATTATAAGGGAATTTCATATAGAGAGAGTTTAGTGCGATTGGCAAGATCCTTTATTGCTCCCGGAGGAAATTCTTTTTGAAAGATACTGCTTTAGCCGGGGGAGAATATTGTACCTCAAAGATTTATTAGCACCTTATATTCGAAGTCAAACTAGGCGAAGTCGGGCTTTCACAACCACACAGAGTGTATGCACTGCTTTGAGTTTTTTTGCAAATGGCACTTTTTTTATATACTGTAAGCGATGTGGAAAATCTATCTTAAAGTGCAGTTTGCCAGGCAATTCGTAAAGTCTGTTTGGCTCTGAAATATTTCCTTTGGGTTTTCATAGTGTTTCCTGGACACCTGAGTGTGCAGACAATAAAAGAGGCGTTTCATGCCATTGCAGGTAGGTAATACACAGGCACAAACACCCACAGTTCCGTAAAGAATCTCCCAATCAGCCTAACATTCTCATTACCCAGGATTTCCAAATGTGATTGGGGCACATGGGACTGACCAGAGTGGAGTTTGATCAAACATTATTTGGAAAATCTACCTCTCCTCCTGATGAATAATCAGACACAGTGTCTTCATTAAATATTTGACCTTTGTCAATATTTTGTTGGCCAGACATAAGTTCTAAGGATATGACATTCCCGGCAACTGACCCAACAACAAAAAGAGGGCTATATGGAACATACCTTATGGCACACATTGAGGACAAATATATGCAATGACCGTCCTTTACCTGAAATGAAATGAAAATCTGCATCCTGCCACTGGTTCTGAGGAGGAGCTTCCCCCTGGAATGCCCTCAGAAACAGGGTGATGGGCATTTTGCTGGAGAGCCAACTCTTCTGTAGGGATTAGGTCTGGACCGCGTGGACCTCCACCTGTTTTTTGCTTGTCTGCCTTCTTATTAGCTTTAAAATTAATGTTTTTTATTTTATATACTAGCCGACGCCCGCCGTACCATACGGCGGTGTAAGAATAGGAATGTAAAACGGTGAGAAAGGAATTCAGAAATCAAGAAGAAAGAAATACTTCTTGAAAGACGCAGTTGTGAACAGGTGTTTTGCTGGAGATAACAGATAACGAGTCGAAAGATCTAACCCTGGAAAAAGTCACGTACAACTGACCGTGGCTGAAGACTGGTTGTTGTAGATGAACGCAAATCTTTGCAAGCGTTTGTCCTTGGGACTTGTTGATAGTCATGGAGAAGGCGAGTCTGAGTGAGAATTGTGTGCGTTTAAATTTAAGAGGGAGATTGGTGTCGGAAGGAAGGAGAGAGATTCTGGGAATGAAGATTGTCTCAGAATCTTATCAACACACACCAATACTACATTAGAGCCGGCGGAGGGAGACTAGAGGTCTTATTACACCTCTGTTCTCAGTTAGCTGCCCGGGGCTGGAGGCTAGGAGCGGGAGCTGGCCGTCTGCCTGTGGTCTGGAGTGGTGGGTTGCTTTGCTCTACGTTGGACGGGGGTGCCTGCTCACTATTACCCCTGCGGAACGGGGCTAACTCTGACGTCCAGGAATGGCTGTACCTCAGGTATGGCAGCACCGGGACCAGAGTTACGTAGGGTGTGTGTGGGGAGTGTGAATGTGTGTCTGGCGTACATCCTTGTAAGTCTTGGGTTGTATGTGTATGTGAGAGCATGAGGGAGGGAGTGTATGACTGTGTTTGTGTGTGACTGTATATGTCAGGTGGGGTTTTGGACTCCTCCCCTCTCCTGGGACATCTGGCAATACTACAACATCTTTGCCTACCCTCCCCCTGCCTTAAGCATCTGTCTGGTCGCTCCCGGTGGCTGCCTGGTGGGATCTGGTTCCCTGGGCTCTGTTGGGTCCTCGGCGGGTGGGTCGCCCTTGGGTCCCGGGCTGCTGGGTTCCGGGCCCGGCCGACTCGGGGAGGCGGCTGCGGCGGCCTGAGGGCTTGCCGTTGATATCTCCCGGGACTCTGCCGGCTGCTGGTTGTGACCCCCGGGGTGATCCTCTGCGCCTCTCGAGTGGGGGTTGGGGCTTCTCTGGTGACGGCCTCCCTGGGGTCTCCGCGCTCTGGGGTGACCTCTGGATCTCTGGGCTTGGAACTCCCTCCATCTTCCGCACGTTTTTGGGGGCAGGTCTGTGGCCCTTCACACTCACTATTGGATGCTCCTATAGAGAAACCTTACACATACAAGCGTGCGTACGCACACAGGTGCTCACATGGTGATTTCATAAGTATGACTTGGACATCTTCAGCACATGATCTAAGGTTGTGGTGGCCCTAAATGCCTCAGTAATAATTACTGTATGATTGTCAGCAAACATTTTTACTTTTATATATCTTCATGTAGCTGATGCAGCAATGTTTTTGTCTTGTGGTTTTTTGGTTTTTTACCCCCTCTCTTTCTGCAGGTCTAGAAGCAGATTCTGGTTCAGTTATTGTTTATTCTATACGAAAAAAACCCTCTCCCCCTTTACCTCCATCTCTTCCTTCTCTTTCTTCTTTTTCTTTCACTTTTGTCTCCGTGTCCGGTTCGAATCTTAAAAACATCTAAAAATATTTTTAATAAAGTTTTGGTATCAGGCGTGATGTCAGCAGAAGCTGTAACGCTCCACCTGAGAGAAAATTGTAAGGCTAGTCGCCAGCATTCAGACATCAATTCTGATTGCTTCACAGCCGAACAGGACACGGTAAAAAAAAAGATTGTCTCAGAATTTTGGATATCAATCAGTTTGCACTCAATAATATTTGTATGTATTCGGGTAACAATGAGTCTTGTTCCGTTGCAAAGACCTTTTGATGGCATAATATTTCGGAGGAACATAACTATGGCTCCCACCTTTAGATGAAGGATATGGGAAGGCATGCCAGTTGGTGTGAGGGTGTGTAAAAACTCTTGTTACTTGATCATTAGGATCGTCACTGACAACTGCTCACTTTTGATCTGGAAATATAACATATCTTCTTTAATAAAACCCCTGTTTGCGTCCAGGTGTCCATGTGTGTGTGTCTTTTGGTGAAGTGCGCATGCGCGAGGCTCGGTGCGACACGCACGACTGGCAGCTTGGACGCACACACACTGGAAGCTGGGCACACAGCGAATGGCGTAGCCGCGGCCGCGCATGATAAGCAAATAAAGGACAGCATTGCTGGGGAGAGTGCTGATTGGGTAGTCGCGGCCAAGCACAAAAATCCATTGCTGGGGAGACGCCACACATACTTCCCCGTGACTGTTTACTAACTGACTATCTACTAACAACATGCCACCCAAAAAAAAAGGACACGTCAAGTAGGACAAAAGACACAGACACTCAAATCGTATATAAGCAACATCTCCTGGAAGAACGGTCAGCTCAGCGAGTAAACATCAACTAAAGAAAGGCTGAAAGACAAAGAAAAATACGAGCAAATAGATCGATTGTAAAAACGTATTGATTTGGCTCTATCCTCTGCTAATTTACTCTTTACCATAAGAAGGCGACAATTTCCAGTTACATTATCCTTTGCCATAACAATTAATAAAGCTCAATGGCAAACCTTATAAAATGTTGGCATTTACTTGCCAGAACCAGTATTCAGCCACGGTCAGTTATATGTTGCATTATCAAGAGTTAGAAGTTTTCCAGATGTTGTTGTCAAGGTTGTAGATGGTCCTGAACAAGGCAAACTGTTGCCAAACTCAGACAGAGTATTTACAAAAAATGTTGTCTATAATGAAATTTTATTGAAAAATTTCCTGAGGTAAAAAAATAAAAACATTTTCCTAAATATCTTCTTCAGATATTGTGAATTTACAGACTGTTATAAAGTTTTACACTAAGGCAATATTAATTATACTTGCTGTATTGTCATATACATTTCTATTTTATTTTTAATATTATTTTACTTTAGGCTTCTTGCAAAAATATTTTTAACAAAAAAATTAAGACAACAAACAGAATGAGGTCAGGTCCCTTGCCATTTAATATAGACTGTTCCTAATAATGTTTATGCACTACTGTTCTAGCGCCCGTTATTGTAACGGGCTTAATGTCTAGTTAAATAATAATTAATCTGACACATAGGTAAGTATAATGCACACTACTTACGCGTTTAATTTGTCGGCCACTTTTTGCCAGCTGTCTTTTCTGGTTTAGGCTGCTTTTGCAATGTTACCCCTTGTGCATATTACATCTTGAAATTCTTCATATCCTTCGAGTAAAAGATCCTGCTCCGCTTGTGTGAAAAAATGTGCCCGTTCTTTCGTCATTTTGTTGCAGCTTATCAAAGACTTGCTGATCATGTTTTCTACACTCAATATTTATGGGCTTTTCAATCAGCGCGGGTGCGCGCATTCATCTCGGATGATTAGATCCAGCTGACTAATCTACTACACGGCTGCGTTTGAAAAAGCGACTTATCCCGGGTGAGCTTCACCGGTATTAACTCATCCAAGATGAGGCATCTGATCTCGGATGATTTAAGTGACGTATGGAAAATACCCCCCAGGGACTCACACATCACAATATTTACAAAATACAAAGTTGGCCACTAAACCTATTGAAAATCCTATGTACTTTTGTCAGTTAAATGAAGGTTCACGTGAATTAACGTATCACAGATTTTAGTTTTTATTGCATTTTGGAACATATCCTGTTGTAAGAGCCAATATAAGAGGGATAAAGCTTTAAGCTAAGCTCATACACGTGTTTGCTTACATAGAATAGAATACAATTTTCTTTCATAATTACAGATTGTGGTGTAGCCTTCCACCCCCTGTAAGTTAATATTGGATAGAACTTTCTTGCTATATCAGTAATAGCAGTGTGTTAATTGAGACAGTGCGTGTTTGGAATTAGTCTCATTACTAGCATGGACTGATAGAGCCATTTGCAGTTTATGAATGGGACAGACATACCATTTTCTGACCGTTTAGAAATGGTTGGACTGTTTCAGAAAAGTTCTTTTATAGCTTGTATCTTGTTTCATTTCTTTAAGTTTGCTTATACAGTCATAGTCGCAGTTTGCTTATACAGATGGCAGCAGGCAGGTGGGAGAGAGGCAAAGACTTTTAGAGGATGGCATGGTGGGTGTCAAGACGGGCAGCAAAGAAGCCAAGAAAAACATCAGGGACAGACTGATATTCTGCAAAAGGTACAGGGATTGGACTACTGAGGACTGCTGGGGTCATTTTCTCTGTTTGGGGCATCTGGAAAAAAAGAAAAGGTGAGGGGCACCACCATTAGTCCTGTGTCTGGCCAACAGTAAAGCATCCTGAGACCATTCATGTCACATGGGGTTGCTTCTCAGCCAAGGCAGTGGGCTCACTCACAATTTTACTTAAGAACACAGCCATGAATAAAGAATGGGACCAACACATCCTCCGAGTGCAACTTCTCCCAACCATCCAAGAACAGTTTGGTGACCAACAATGATGGAGTACTGAGCCATAAGGCAAAAGTGAGAACTAAGTGACTTTAGGAACAAAACATCGAAATTTGGGGTCCATGGCCAGGAAACTCCCCAGACCTTTAATCACATTGAGAACTTGTGGTCAATCCTCAAGAGTCTGGTGAACAAAAATAAACCCACCAATTCTGACAAACTTCAAGCATTGATTAGATAGATAGATAGATAGATAGATAGATAGATAGATAGATAGATAGATAGATAGATAGATAGATAGATAGATAGATAGATAGATAGATAGATAGATAGAATGCAGGTAGAACAGACAATAACTTTGTATAATGTTAACGTTTACCCCCCCGGGTGGAATTGAAGAGTCGCATAGCGTGGGGTCTCCTCAGTCTGTCAGTGAAGCAGGACGGTGACAGCAGTCTGTCGCTGAAGCTGCTCCTCTGTCTGGAGATGATCCTGTTCAGTGGATGCAGTGGATTCTCCATGATTGACAGGAGTCTGCTCAGCGCCCGTCGCTCTGCCACAGATGTCAAACTGTCCAGCTCCGTGCCTACAATAGAGCCTGCCTTCCTCACCAGTTTGTCCAGGCGTGAGGCGTCCCTCTTCTTAATGCTGCCTCCCCAACACACCACCGTGTAGAAGATGTCGCTCATTACAACCGTCTGGTAGAACATCTGCAGCATCTTATTGCTTATGTTGAAGGACGCCAGCCTTCTAATGAAGTATAGTCGGCTCTGTCCTTTCTTACACAGAGCATCAGTATTGGCAGTCCAGTCCAGTTTTTCATCCAGCTGCACTCCCAGGTGTTTATAGGTCTGTACCCTCTGCACAGTCACCTCTGATGATCATGGGGTCCATGAGGAGCCTGGTCCTCCTAAAATCCACCACCAGTTCATTGGTTTTGCTGGTGTTCAGTTCTAGGTGGTTTGAGTTGCACCATTTAACAAAGTCCTTGATTAGGTTCCTATACTCCTCCTCCTGCCCACCTCTGATGCAGCCCATGATAGCAGTGTCATCACGTGGCATGACTCTGAGTTGTACTGGAAGTCTGATGTATGTTGGCTGAACAGGACCGGAGAAAGTACAGTCCCCTGCAGCGCTCCTGTGCTGCTGACCACAATGTCAGACCTGCAGTTCCCGAAGCACACATACTGAGGCCTGTCTGTAAGATAGTCCATGATCCATGCCACCAGGTGTGAATCTACTCCCATCTCTGTCAGCTTGTCCCTAAGGAGCAGAGGTTGGATGGTGTTGAAGGCACTAGAGAAGTCCAGAAACATAATTCTTACAGCACCACTGCCTCTGTCTAAGTGTGAGAGGGATCGGTGTAGCATGTAGATGATGGCATCCTCCTGAGTTTAAACTTCATGTCATTGTCAATAAAAGCCTTTGAAACTTATGAAATGCTTGTAATTCTAATTCACTATATCATAGAAACATCTGACAATAACATCTAAAAACACTGAAGCAGCAGACTTTGTGGAAACTAACACTTGGGTCATTCTCAAAACACTTGGGCACGAATGTACAGTAGTTGAAGCAGAAACCCTGAGAACCTTTAAGAAGAATCTAGAAGAGAAACAAATGGTCTCCTCTTGTTTGTTATTGCACCTCTCACCTGGTAGAGCTTCCTTCAAATGTTTTCTCACTTCTCCTTGCCTTTCCAGAATGCAGATCCTTGACTGGTGTTTCTTGTCCCACGTTAATTTTTTTTATTATTCAGGTAGTATATCATCCGCACCCATAGCTGGTTCACCATTTGCACAATCTCAGTGAGACTGGGTGGTTCACCGCTAATTGGAGGATCAGCCTCATGAACCGTGGACACCAACATCTTAGCCAGAGGATCAGCTATAAACATCTGCTCAAAATAGCCAGCCCAGCGGGTCACAACTACAGTGTCATCTGTAAGGACCGTTCCATCAGCCGTCCTGACTGTGACTCTCCAAGGAAGAAATTTGGATATACGTAACGCTTCAGTTCCTCTGTAAGCAGGACATGGGTCGCTAAACTAAATTTCCCCTTGGGATTAATAAAGTATCTATCTATCTATCTATCTATCTATCTATCTATCTATCTATCTATCTATCTATCTATCTATCTATCTATCTATCTATCTATCTATCTATCTATCTATCATTTTATAGTGCCTTTCCTATCTATCTATCTATCTATCTATCTATCTATCTATCTATCTATCTATCTATCTATCTATCTATCTATCTATCTATCTATCTAAACCATACATGAGAAAAGTAGGGAAGGCTGCAGGGATCTGTGGTATCTGAGGTGATTATCTCCATGCTGGTGATAAGGCTGTCCTTCTGACATTGCAAGCAATCTTTAATTCCATTTGGGCGTGATTACAATTGACAGGAAAACAGGATTTGTTGTCATCCCTATCTGGAAAGGGAAGGGTGATCTCCTGGAGTGTAGCAACTACAGGAGAGGGGGTAACACTGCTCTCGGTGCCACGAAAAGTCCTTGCTATGATCATTCTCAATGGGACTTGTGATCCCTTGCTCACCTGCCAGTGACCAGATCAGTCTGGTTTTACACCTAAGAAGTCTACTGTCAACTGCATCCTGGCACTGTGGGTTGTCATGGAGCACAAACGCGAGTATTGGCAGAGTTTCTTTGCAGCCTTTGTTGATTTTCATAAAGCGTTCAACTCAGTTGATCAAGCTGTGGCCCTGTGGGACGTCCTGAGGTTTCGCAGGATCCCTCGAAGTTGCTGGATATCATGGCCGGCCTGTATACTGGTACTGTGAGTGCTGTGCAGAGTGGAGGCAGACCCTCAGTGTTTTTCCTAATTGATTTTTGGGGTTCATCAGGGGTCTCTTTTTGCTCCTACTCTGTTCAATGTTTGCATGGATTGAGTGTTGGGTAGGGTGGGGGGTCCAGTGGCTGTGGGGCATCTGTTGGTAAAGAGAGTTTCACTGATCTTGACTTTTCTGACAATGCTGTGATCTTCGCGGAGTCAATGGAGGCTCTGATCGGGGCACTCGAAAGACTGAGTGAGGGGTCTGAGTGTCTGGGCTTGCGAGTGTCCTGAGATGTCCTGAGTGTCCAGGCCTTTAATGACCTCTTGGGCTCGGCCATCAGCAGTGTGTCTGTCTGTGGAGAGAGTGTTGACCTCGTCGAGAGGTTTTCTTACCTCGGCTGTGACATTCATGTCTCTGGTGACTCTTCCTATGAAGTCAGTAGACGAATTGGGAGAGCATAGGGGGTCATGAGGTCGCTGGAAAGAGGTGTGTGGTGCTCCTAATATCTGCAAAAGATCAAAGGTCCAAGTCTTTAGAGTCCTGGTGCTCCCTGTTTGTGACTCATGGATGCTATCCAGTGGCCTAAGATGAAGACTGGACTCCTTCATATGTGTTTCTTCGGAGAATCCTTGGTTACCACTCGTTTGACTTTGTGTTGCTCACGGAGACCCAAATGAGGCACATGACCTGCATTGTGAGGGAGCATCAGTTACGCCACTATGGCCATGTGGCACAATTCCCTGAGGGTGATCCGGCTCTTAGGAACGTCATTGTTGAGGATCCAAGCAGCTAGACCAGGCCAAGGGGACACCTACGTAACACTTGACAGTGACAGACAGAGGGTCATTTCTGGAAGGTGTCTGCCTGGGGGGGTTGCCAAGCTATTTTGTCATGTGATTGGTGTGCGGCAAGGCGCTGTACAAGTGCATGCTCCTCAACCAGACCTGACCTGATCTGATCTGGTGTATCATGATGTGTAGAGTGCAAGTCAGGAGATTATACTTAAGGTATATAAGTACCTTCGGCCTTCATGTCTCCTTTGATTTGTACTTTACTGATTTCTCATCACACAGAAAACAAATAATAGAGTGAAGTTCAGCCGAGCTGCTTCTTTGTGTCGCATTCAGAAGAGTCCCCCCATGACCTTTACTTAGTGCTAAGGCCTCTATCACTTGCATACAGGTATTTCTTACTAAAAAATGTGAACTATGCTGTGATTGAAATTGAACTTGTTCTGCATATATCAGAAAGCTCTGCTGAGCACTGTAATCATCAGGCAGCTTGTGTGCCTTATGATTTAATTAGAACAGGCAGCCATGATCTATGGCTAACATCAGCTAAACGCTATGAAATCAACCATGCCAGTTTAAGACCACTTCACAGCCGATAGCTGGCAGTGACCACCTCATAGCCTGGCTCGATGTCAGATGTGCTCTCTGTGAAGTGAAAAAAATAAATAAAACAGAGTAAGCCTTTAGAGTCGATGCTCTATCATCTATCCATCCATCTTCCTAATCCTCTTGTCCTGAGCATGGTCAGCATTGGGTACAAGGCAGGAATAACACTTGTACAGGGTGAACAAATGTATACAAACACACACAATTGCATACGCACTCATCAGGGGACAATTCAGCATCTCCAACTAAGCTAAACTTTAGATTGTGGAAGGAGACCGGAGCAAACGCATGGGGAGCCACATGCAAACTCCATGCAGCTATCACCCGGGGCGAGACCCCAGACTCCTTACTACAAGACGGCAGACCTACTGCTGAGTCACCATGCACCTAATTCATTGATTAACATATTTACATTAATGGTGTCCTTAAAAATTAAGGAATCAAAATACCATTCATTTGAGAATTATAAATAGAGTGCATCCTGTCCTGGGGGGAGATGACCTGCCCCCCACCCCACCACAGTTGCTCCTTAAACTGCCAAATGCCAGTAATACCTCAAGTTCAAATTTACTGAAGTATCGTTTTCTGAATCCAGCCATGGTTTGAAAGTAAAGATGTCACTCAGGAATATGGCCAAATATATATGAATATTAGGTCATGAACATTCAAAAGGGGGTGGCACAGTGGGTAGCGCTGCTGCCTCACAGTTAGGTCCTCCCTGCGTGGAGTTTGCATGTTCTCCCCGTGTCTGCATGGGTTTCCTCCCACAGTCCAAAGACATGCAGGTTAGATGGATTGGCCCTAGTGTGTGATTGGTGTGTGTGTGCCCTGTGGTGGGCTGGCACCCTGCCTGGGGTTTGTTTCCTGCCTTGCACCCTGTATTGGCTCCTGTAATTAGGATATAGTGGGTTAGATAATGGATGGATATTCAAAAGGGGTGTTTTTTAAGTCATATATGGTGTGATGGGCAGCCGGGTCCCATGCCCGGCCGGGACGCCCCTGCTGCATATGTTCCGGGGGAGCAACCATGAACAGCTGAATACCTCCCCCGGGACGCTTGGTGGCAGCCTTCCAGGCTGACGATGATTCCCCAACCTCCCACCTGGCTCCATGGGAGATGGAGTCCTCCACAGCCTGGTTGGGAGCTGGGATGGCCGCTAGGGGGTGCTGCATGGAATCAACAGCCCGGCTGGACAAGTCTTCAGCCCCACCCAAAAATGCAATTGGAACCAAGAGGTCAAGCACCTGGAACTCTTCTGGGTGGGCTATAAAAGGGGCCAGCCACCACCACTCGAGGGCTAGAGTCGGGAGAAGAAGGACTAAGCTTGGTGAGGAGGAGTGGTGGATGAAGAGAGTGTTTTGGTGGTATTGTGTTTTGTTTGGGACTGTGTTGGGCTGTGTGACACAGGGAAGATGTGTCCCACAGCTGAAGAAAAAATAAAGTCTGTGCTTACTTTGTACATGCCTCTGCATCAGTCTGTGCCGGGTTGGGCACTATACGGCGTCCATATTACAATGGTTACTGGCGGGAGGTGATGGGGAGTGGTTAGAAGCGCATGTATAAGTGCATACTGTTGATTTGAAATTTATAAAGGAACTTGGCATGAGTTTGTAAATGAGTTTCCTCCGCAGGGTGTCTGGGCTTTCCCTTAAACATAGGGTGAGAAGCTCAGAGTAGAGCCACTGCTCCTCCGCATCGAGAGGAGTCAGATGAGGTGGCACGGGCATCTGATCAGGATGCCTCCTGGACGCCTCTCTGGTGAAGAGTTCTGGGCATGTCTAACCAGGAGTAGGCTCTGGGGAAGACCCAGGACACACTGGAGGGACTATGTCTTTTGTCTGGCCTGTGAACGCCTCGGGATTCCCCCAGAAGAGCTAGTAGAAGTGGCCAGGGAGAGGGTGGTCTGGGCATTTCTGCTCAAGCTGCTGCCCCCGGGACCTGATCTCAGATAAGCGGAAGAGAATGGATGGAACTTGGCATGAGACCTGGTGTACATATGGTTTAAAAAATTCAATTTTGTGTGTGTGTGTATAACTTTGCATACATCGTTTCTATCTTTTGAACATTACCAAAATTTTACTATTGAATCAAAGCACTGCGGTGGGCTGGCGCTCTGCCCAGGGTTTATTTCCTGCCTCTCACCCTGTGTTGGCTGGGATTGGCTCCAGCAGACCCTCGTGACCCTGTAGTTAGGTTATAGCGGGTTGGTTAATGGATGGATGGAATCAAAGCAAGGCCTTATGCATGTGTTCCCCGAACACCAACAATGATGAGATGGCTTACAAAGGAAAGACAAAGTGTCACCAGGACAACAATCCAACCTTTAATATCAGCAAAACCAAAAAGGCGGAAGAAAGCTGAGGCTGAGGAAAGGAAAGACAATCCCGACCACGTACAATGGAAGGAGTGCTACCAAGAGGACAGCAGATTTAAACTTCTTGGATTGACTATCGTTGATCAACTAAAGTGGACACATGTTAAGCTGAGATCTTACACACCAGTACATTGCGGTGAATGCTGGTAACAGTCAGTCTAGTGCCGTTACAGAGACCTCGTGCTGGCATGAGGTTTCTGAGAAGCATGACGACTGAACTGATTTTAATTTTGAGTTTATGCGGAGGCATGCCAGTGGGAGTAAGACTATTAAGAAATTCTTTGGGGAATGAAAGTTGATCTGCAGGATCGTCTGTGACGATGGAGTCAACGCTGGTGAAAGTCACTTCGTCGGTAAGGATAAGTTTCAGCACTTGTTCATTAAGGTTTAGCAAGTCTTCATTGGTGACGCTTAATATAGCTCGTGTGCTATATGTGATGTCGCCATTTAGTTGTTGAACGGGATCAGAAATAAAAGGAAAACAATGTAAAGGCAATGTCACAGGTGTTCCATTTTTCCCGTCTCCAACATCAAGTAGCCATTTTGCGAAATGTTGTTCTTCAGGAAGAGCTCTTAGAGTTGGCAGATAGAGGCATATCTTTTTAAAAGTTTGGCCCTCTGCCTTATTAATTGTCATTGCAAAGGCTAATCTAACAGGAAATTGTCTGCGTGTAAAAGTAAAAGGCAAATTTGAATCTGATGGGGTCATGGAAATCCGGGGAATAAGGACAGTTTATGAGGTAGCAGCTGCAAGAGTTTTACACTCCAGTACATTCAATCAATCAATCAATCAACATTTATTTATATAGCACATATTCATACAAAAAAATGTAGCTCAAAGTGCTTTACAAAATGAATAGAGAAATAGAAGACACAATAAAAAATAAACATAAGTCAACATTAATTAAAATAGAATAAGAGTAACATTGTGGTGAATGCTGGTAAGAGTCAGGCGGGCGGGCAGGCAGGCAAGCCAACAAAAACACTATGCTCTTAGTATGGTATGAATCAGGTTTTTGTAGAGAAAGGTTTTCCCTGTTCCTGCAGGACCATGTAAGAAGAAGCATGTTTGTCGTGGATGGAAATCGCTGTATGCAAAAAGACAACGTAAGAATTAAAATCAGAGAACACTGATTAACATAGAATAAGAGTAAGGTCCGATGGCCATGGAGGACAGAAAAAAACTCCAGACGGCTGGAGAAAAAAAAAATAAAATCTGCAGGAGTTCAGAGGTCATGGGACCACCCAGCCCCCTCTAGGCATTCTACCTAACATAAATGATCAGTCCTTATTGTATTCAGGGTTCTCATGGAAGGACTTGATGATGACGGTCACGTGGACTTCTGGCCTTTAATCCATCAATCTTTAATCCATGGGTCGCCACCCCAGAAAACCGGAAAAAGAACAGAAGAGAGAGTAGGGGTTAGTGCGGATTTTGGAGCCACCATGAATAGTAATGATAATTAATTGAAAATACAGAGCATCAGGATTAAATTAAAATAAAGTAATGAGAAAGCCATGTTAAAGTAAGAATGACTGATCCAAAGCAGGACTTTCACAAGAATCATCTTCCAGCTCTTAGGGCCCCCAGAAATACCTCATAACAAAACAGTTACTGAAGCAAGCCATGGGGCTGTTAATGAAGTTGCCTTCAAGCGCTGTTCCTGATTGTCTTTTACTGTGTAAGGTCATATATCTCTCTCCCTGATCTCCTTCTATCTTCTGCATAGTTTAATTTATTCAATGTCCCGGGAGACCGTGCCTACTTTCTTGAACCTACCTACCCAGGCTTATAATGTGCAACAGAAATGTTCCAGTCGGCAGAGGCAGAACTCGGCGTACCTTTCTGACATTTCTGTTGTGTTCAGTTGTAGTTTCTGCCAGAATGCTGCAGTGTTTGGATATTACAAAGTGTGTTACCTAAAGAATGGATAGGAAATGAGTCTTGGGGAAAAGAATGTCGTTGTTTTATTGAATATCAGTGTGTGCTGGTCGTAAAATAAAGAAGTGAACGTTCCGAGTTACCCATGGCTTTCTAATTATTATACTCTGCTCCGGTCACAACAATTTCATTGTCAATCTTCCATTCAGCTAAAAGCTGCACTTCAACGTAACGTTACCAACACTTTCAATTAGGTGAACAGTTAACGGCATCATCAAAGTGATCACGTAGCGTACAAGATTTCCGTGAGAACCCTAAATCCAAAGAGGACTGTTTCATTTATGTTAGGTAGAATGCCCAGAGGGGACTGGGTGGTCTCATGGTCTGGAATCCTTACAGATTTTATTTTTTTCTCCAGCCGTCTGGAGGTTTTTTTTTGTTCGTTTTTTCTGTCCCCCCTGGCCATCGGACCTTACTCTTATTCTATGTTAATTAATGTTGATTTATTTTGTTTTCTTATTGTGTCTTTTATTTTTCTATTCTTTATTATGTAAAGCACTTTGAGCTACTGTTTGTATGAAAATGTGCTATATAAATAAATGTTGTTGTTGTTCTCACAAATATTATTCCATTTCTGTTAAATCGTATTTTTTTATGAGTCCATTGTGGTCCAGTGTTTCCAAAACTTTCCTAGAATGCGGAGGTCGATCTCTGCCTGGACAACATCTTCTGGCAGCTCCTAGTGAGTTGGCACAACTGATGAGTTCTCATAAATCCTCCTTAAATTAGGATTTGTTAACTCACAGTGTCCAATCAAACTGGTAGATTCTACCAGGGTTTGGAGTTGTACGTCATCGTTCAGCTGTCTGTGACACTCGTTGGCTATACGAGGTGCCAGTCAACCCCAGACCCGTCGTAATTGGCCAACTTAGGTGTCAATCAGAAGCTAACACTTCCGTGTTACATGCTTTAGCATGGTTATCGCCGACAGAAACAAATTACGTCTGATATGATCAATAGCAATGAAAAAAAATTACGTAGCTAGTCTCAAGTTATGAAACGTTTTCTGGAGTTTTTGTCCCTTTGAGGATATATTGTGTGTTTTGGACCTAAATCGTTTTACTGGATTATATTCGCTGGAGCCTTACGGACAGAATGGGATCAATACTGCTCGGAAATATTGATGTTTGACTTGCAGGGGGTCTTCAAAGGTAGGGACAGTCAACTCTTAAAAGTATGTACTTCTCTGTAAAAAAGGCTTTAGTGTCAGTGCTGTGGTTGTTGTGTGTCAAAATGGTTTATATCATCGGAAAGACGAGACTTTGAAGTTTCATTTGATGGGTAGGGTGTCGAGATGCATGGCAGATGGGCATGCACACATTACTGTAACGTTTTCAAAACGCTGTTATGTCCCGGGACCGGTACGTGTGCGCGTTAAGGGGTTAGGAAAATTGAGTAGGACCAAATGTGCATCACTCGGAGACTTTTGAACCACTTAGCACCATTCTCCTATTCTGAAACCCCTGGACTCTCACATTCTCCATGTTGTTTTGAAGCCATTTCTGTGTAGCTTTGCCTTTATACTTAACTTAAAGCCAACTGGTTTTAGAAGTCCCATCATTAGTTCGGGGTGGCACAGTGGTAGCACGGCTGCCTCGCAGGTAGGACACCTGGGTTCGCTTCCTGGGTCCACCCTGTGTGGAGTTTGTATGTTCTCCCCGTGTCTGTGTGGGTTTGCTCTGGTTTCCTCACAAAGACATGCAGGTTAGGTGCATTGGTGGTCCTAAATTGTGCTGCGTGTGTGTGCCCTGCAGTGGGCTGGTGCCCCGCCTGGGGTTTGTTTCCTGCCTTGCGCCCTGTGTTGGCTGGGATTGGCTCCAGCAGAACCCGTGACCCTGTAGTTAGGATATAGCAGGTTGGATAATGGATGGATCATTAGTTCAATGGGGCTTAACTTTGTCTTTCATTGTCTTGCTCTTAAACAATTCTTCTCCTGAGGCATAGGTTTCCAGCGGATCTCCTCACATTTTTCTTCCTATTTTTCTGTATTCATCTTCCCCTCACAAACCTTCCAGGTTCTTCTGCAGAGAAGAATCCCCACAACCCAATGTTGTCCCTACCACGCTTCACGGAAGGAGATGGTGTGTTTTTGATCATGTGCAGCGATCAATCACGTCCCTTAGTCTAGCGGCCAAAATACTTCATTTTGGTCTCATTAGATGACAGAACTTTCTTCCAGCTGCCTTCAGAGTCTCCCTCATGGCTTCCACTGAGTTGTCCTGTGTGTTTCTTCTCTTTTCCACTATCCCATAAAACTGCGACTGGTGAAGCACCTGAGAACAGCTGTTGTCTGCACGGTCTCACCAATCTCAGCCACCATAGCCTGTCACTCCTTTATTTTTTTATTTATTTATTTGTTTTTGTTTCATTAAAATCAAATAACATTCCATACAAATAACTCAAGTTTTACAGAAAAAAAAGGTTCAAAACAAATCAACCTCCACCCCTGAGAAAGAAAGCTAGGCCAGCAGAGTAAAACTTGATTAATTTTTTCCATTAGAAGACAAAACATTGTTGATAACAAGCTTTATATTTACTTGTGAGGTTTACCCCTGGTAGCGCTGCTGCCTCGCAGTTAGGAGACCCGGGTTCGCTTCCCGGGTCCTCCCTGCGTGGAGTTTGCATGTTCTCCCGTGTCTGCGTGGGTTTCCTGCGCGCTCGGTTTCCTCCCACAATCCAAAGACATGCAGGTTAGGTGGATTGGCGATTCTAAATTGGCCCTATTGTGTGCTTGGTGTGTGGGTGTGTTTGTGTGTGTCCTGCGGTGGGTTGGCACCCTGCCCAGGATTGGTTCCTGCCTTGTGCCCTGTGTTGGCTGGGATTGGCTCCAGCAGACCCCCGTGACCCTGTATTCGGATTCAGCGGGTTAGATAATGGATGGATGGATGGTTTACCCCTAGGTATTTAAACGTATCCGTGATGATAAAAGGGAAGGTCTCCAATCTAATATTGTATGCTTGAGAATTCACTGGGAAGAGCACACTTTTATTCAAATTGATTCTGAGACCAGAAATCTTTTGAAATTCTGTTAGTGCTGTTACAATACAATTTATTTTTTGTATAGCCCAAAATCACACAAGAAGTGCCGTGATGGGCTTAATAGGCCCTGCCTCTTGACAGCCCAAAAGCCTTGACGAGAGGTGTCTGGCTGCAGCCACTGTGGTCGGAAAAACAACGTGACGGAAACCGCGCACGTGGATCGTAAAGGTTGGGACAGAGTGATTCATATACAAATGTGACGTTAGTATAAGGGTGAATAAAACCATTGACATGAGACGAGTCTGAACACAAACAGCGATGTGTTATGTTAATTAAACTTGTAAGAAAGAATATCACTGCCCTCTGTCCACATGCTGTTCATCATAAACTGAACTATTTCATGCTCAGTTAGTGGAGAATATTTTATGTTACAGCTGTTAAATTCAGTTCAGTTTTATTATATTAATAGGTAAGTTGGTTTCTCAGTGTGTTTTACAAAGATGCCTTGAAATAACATTAAAAACATCACTAAGAACAAATGTATTACAAATATGAACCATAGCAGCAAGCAACTTACTGTAAAAAAATTGATCAAATAGATTGGTTCAAGTGATAATAGCTCATTTCCTTAATTTAAGTCTGTGGATATAAAGTTAAACTTCTTTGTAAGATTAGTAGCCATTGGAATAAATGAGTATTTGAACCAGTGGCTTTATGCTCTTCATTTCTTCGGCATCTGACCTGATTGCACAACTCAGAACGAATTAAAGAATTTTAACAAGTGGACAGTAACAGCACTAAGGACAGGGACAGTCAGCGACACAGTGTTCTTTTCTTTTTTTGAAAAAGGATCATATATTTCTATGAAAACTGGTTGGATACGTTAGGTTTTATAAAGACAAATGGCAATTTTTTTAATAATAACTGATGTCTAAAGATATTTTTAAACAAACACAATTTGCTCATAAGAGGGAAATTGCAACAATAGATCAAAACGGAAAGGAAACTTTATATGATTTACGTGAGTGGGAAAATAAAAACAGTACATACTTTCTATAACATATATATATATATATATATATATATATATATATATATATATATATATATATATATATATATATATATATACACTGATCACAAAAATTAAAGGAACACTTTTTTATTGGGCCTGGCATGAAATCAATTAAACCTGTCTGATAATTTTCTGGTTGGTTAAGCAGCTGAGGTCATTGTTAATCACTTTCAGCTGTATTGGTGTTCATGGACTTAACGACAGGTGCACTAAAGTGGCAACAATTAGAAAACCCTCAAAACAGGACTGGTTTTACATGTGGAGGTCATTTCAAGTTTCTCCCTCTTGATCTTTTTGGCTGGTTTTCCACTCGTGCTAGTTTTGGCTTGAGTAATCATCTCTACTGGCAGTATGAGGCGATTCCTTAACCCTACAGAAGTTGCACAGGTTGTCCAACTTCTCCAGGATGGCACATCCACATGTGCTGCAGCAAGAAGGTTTAATGTGTCTCCCAGCACAATCTCCAGAACATGGAGGAGATTTCAGGAGACTGGCTGTTATTCTCGGAGAGCTGGACAGGGCCGAGAAGGTCCTCAACCCATCAGCAGGACCGATACCTGCTCCTTTGTGCAAGGCGGAACAGGCTGAGCACTGCTCGTGCCCTACAGAATGACCTCCAGAGGGCCACTGGTGTGAATGTCTCTACCCAAACAATCAGGAACAGACTTCATGAAGATGGCCTGAGGGCCCGACGTCCTGTAGTGGGCCCTGTGCTCACTGCCCAGCACCGTGGAGCTCGACTGGCATTTGCTCAAGAACACCAGAATTGTGCCACTGGCGCCCTGTACTTTTTACAGACAAGAGCGGGTTTACCCTGAGCAGCTGTGATAGACGTGAAAGAGTCTGGAGAAGACAAGGAGAACGATATGCTGCCTGCAACGTCGTTCAACATGACAGGTTTGGTGGTGGGTCAGTGATGGTCTGGGGAGGCATATCCATGGAGGGACGCACAGACATCTACTGCGTAGGAAATGGTGCTCTGACTGCCATAAGGTATCGAGATGAAATCCTTGAACCCATTGTCAGACCCTACGCTGGTGCAGTAGGTCCTGGTTTCCTCCTAATGCACGACAATGCCCGGCCTCATGTGGCAAGAGTATGCAGGCAGTACCTGGAGGATGAAGGAATTGAAACAATTGAATGGCCTTCACGATCCCCTGACTTAAACCCAATAGAACATCTGTGGGACATTATGTTTCGGTCCATTAGGCGCCCAGGTTGCTCCTCAGACTGTACAACAGCTCAGGGATGCCCTCATACAGATCTGGGAGGAAATGCCACAAGACACCATCCGTCGTCTCATTAGGAGCATGCCCCGATGTTGGCAAGCATGCATACAAGCTCGTGGGGGCCACACAAGATACTGAAAAGCAGAAATTAAGTTTTTGAAAAAATGGACTAGCCTGCCACATCTTCATTTCACTCTGATTTTAGGGTGTCTACACAATTGAGCCCTCTGTAGGCAGAAAACTTTTATTTCCATTAAAAGACTTGGCATCCTTTTGTTCCTAAGACATTGCCCTGTCGTTATTTGTATAGATATCCAACTTCATATTGAGATCTGATGTATCTAATGTGTTTCTTTAAAGTGTTCCTTTAATTTTTGTGAGCAGTATATATATATATATATATATATATATATATATATATATATATATATATATATGTATATATATATATGTATATATATATATATATATATATATAGTACAGTACCTGCCAAATAATACAAAGAGTACACCACATGTGTTTCACCCTAATTATCAGGTGTGCACACCTACGCTTCCTCTTACGGCGGTTGAACATTGGACATCAACGTTATGCCACAAAGGCTGCTTCATTTATTTTGCAGGATTAATATTTTCATTATGGTCAACTAATGTGGAACTAAAATGAATAATATACTGTAATGTCAAATTGTACTGCATGCACAGTTCCGATCGGGCCGTGCCGTAAAGTGGATATTTTTGTTTTTAATGGTTTTTTCATTAAGCGCAAGCGGTGTGTGTCACTAACTGATTCCCGTTGCCGGCCCGATCAGCGTGCGCATGCGTATTGAAAGGCTACATCATCACACACTTTACGGTGCTGCCCAATCTGTTTAACGCATGCGTAAATGCCGACTGTGGAGGTCACGTGTTTCCGCTTACTGTGGAGCTCCACAGTGGCTGCAGCCAGGTGCTCTTGGCCTTGACTCCCTAAGAAGAAAAGAAAAAATTTCAATAAAAACCCTTGTAGGGAAAAAATGGAAGAAAGCTTGGGAAAGGCAGTTCAAAAAGAGACCCCTTTCCAGGTAGGTTGGGCGTGCAGTGGGTGTCAAAAAGAAGAGGGACAATACAATACAGTACAATACACAGAACACAACAAATCCTCAATACAATATAAAAATAAAAAATTTAAAAGTATGGATCAGAATTTACGTAATATGATATGGATTTGTTTAGAGTCCTGCATACCTCGGCCATCAAGCCTCGGCCTCACCCATTTGGCCATTCCATAACTGAAACAGCGCTGGGCCAGCCAATCCAATGAATGGACCCCTCTACCCGAAGATTCCGGCGATCCTCCATCAGGGATGACTTTACCTTAAGCAGGCAAAACAACTTGGGAGGTGGGCCATGGCACCAAGTGCCACATTTGAGTACCGAGAAGAGAAACAGAATAGGTGAGGGTTAGTAACAAATTCTAACTATCATGTTACTGATGTTTTAGTGCTAATGACTGACAACAGAGATGCAGTCTGTACAGTTAATCAGCAGCTCTAGTCAGGGTGTGCTAAACTGAAGTAGTGAGTCTTTTAAAGCTGAGACTGAAGGGGCATCTCTTATAGTAGCAGGCAGACCTGTCCACAGTTTAGGGGAGTCCTGTAACTAAAAGCTCGACTTCCCACTGTTATTTTATTAATTCTTGGAATCAGAAGCAGACCAGCATCTTGAGATCTTAATGTGCACTCTGGTTTGTAAGTCATGATAAGTTCAGACAAGTAAGCCGGATCTCGGCCATTTAATGCTTTATATGTTAAAAGGAGGATTTTGAAATCTTCCCTAAACTTAACCAGGAGCCACTGTAAGGATTTAAGAACTGGAGTTATGTGTTCGTATTTTCTTGTTCTTGTAATAATTCCTGTAGCAGCATTTTGGATTAACTCAGCGCTTTCCGATTGGGGGTGCGAGCAACTGTTGCTGGGTGTGCCAGAATCCATCGAGGAAGAAAAGTGAAAAACATTATTTGTACAAAATCTTAATTTATCAATCCATTCCTAAATAATTAAATGGGCAGGCTAGTTCTTATCAGTGCAATACACTGCTTGTTAAAACAGATGACTTCTGCTTAGTGCTGTGTGGGTATTATGAAATATCGTATCTGTTCAAGTTCTATTTAAATTTTAAATATAAGTAAGTTTTATTTAGTCGACAGAAATATCTTTGGTAGGAATGTAAGTTAAAATTCAACTTACATTCCTACCAAAGATATTTCTGTTGACTAAATAGAACCTACTTATATCCAAATAGAACTTGAAAAGATATATTTTTTCAAATCTGACCGCGCATTTTAGATCGCCTTGACGCACACTACATTAAGCCCACGTGCTATTGTGCTCTCGCCTGCCCGCTTCAATAAGTCACCCTCGCTTCACTGTTACTTTTTTACCATTCATTTAATCATGGCTAGTCACGAAAAAATTAGAAAATGGAAGGAGGATTACACTGAGGGTGGCTTTACCAAAACAATTATTGATGGAGAATAAAGTATCCATTATTCATAAAGCTTCAATTGGTGATCTGCTTTTCTGTGTTAACTTCATATTTTTTCATACTTCTTCTTAAATCAAGGGGGTGCGAGGGTAAAATGAATCTAGAAGCGCTGTATTAACTTGAGGCTGTATAAAGAACAGTTTGAACATCCAGTGAACACCACATTGCAGGAGTCAATCCTACAAGAAATAAATGCATGAATTAATTTCTCAGAATCCTGTTTATTTAGAAAGCGCCTTAATTTTCCCACATTGTTAAGATGGAAGAAGCATGACTTGGACAACTTTGTAATGTGTGCTTTAAATGACATGCGAGAGTCAAAGATAACTCCTAGATTGTGGGCTGACTCAGTAAAATTAATGGTGACTCCAACTGAGTTAAATGATGACAGAATATTGTTGCAATCAGTGTCATTCCCTCCAACAATTAACATCTCTGTTTTATCTGTGTTTAAAGACAAGTAGTTCTCATCCATCCACTCCTTTAATTCACTAACACAACTAATTAAAGGCAACATTGGAAAAACATTTGACGAGTGAAAATGAACGTGATATTTCCTAATGAGGGATCCCAGTGGAAGCCTGTAAAGTGAAAACAGTGACAGTCCGAGTACTGAGTCCTGCGGGACACCATATTGAACTTCTGTGTATAATGATGGAGTCCTGTCAGCACATCTCTGTACATATTGGAATCTATTTGATAAATAAGAACTAAACCAAGCGAGCACGGGGCCTGTGTGCCCAAAATCATTTTCTAGCCGATGCAGTAAAATAGAAAGGTCAGTGGTGTCAAATGCTGCACTTAAGTCTAACAACATAATTACAGTGGAGTTTCCTTCATTAGAGGATGTCAGAATGTCGTTTACAACCCTTGTTAGTGCCATTTCTGTATTATGACCAGTGCGGAAACCAGACTGGAATTTGGGAAATAAATTGTAATGCATAAGATGTGACTGAAGGTGATTGAGGACTACTTTTTCTAGTATTTTAGAGAGAAAGGGTAAATTTGAAATAGGCTTATAATTATTAAGTATGTGTGGGTCTAGGTCTGACTTTTTAAGTAATGGTTTAATGACTGACACTTTTAGTGTATCAGGCACTGTGCCATGTAATAATGAACTATTGATAATGTTTAGAATAGGTGCTTCAAGAAGATCCATTGCACTTTTTACTAGTTTTATTGGCACTGGATCAGGGGAACAAGTAGTGGGTTTCATTTTAGAAATTAAAGTTTAGACTTCCAGCTCAGTTACAGGATTAAAATTACTAAAGTGCTGAAAGCAATGTGAGGCAGGGTCTGCTCAGCTAGTATGTGGTTTGTATTGTGATGCAGAGATCTTATATTTTTAATTTTCTCATTGAAGAAGTTCATAAAGTCTGTACTGATAATATCTGTTGGTATTTTGCACTGTAGATCTGAATTCTATTATTGTAGAATAGTATTCTGAGCGAGTTCTAAAAAGAGCTTTTTTATATTTTTTAACACTGTCTGTCCATGCAATTTAGGACTGATAGGACTGAAGACACAGTATTTTGTGGATCTGATATACTGTATATAGCATCATATCATATGCATATAGAGAAACTTACTTTTCCAGTCCTTCTCAGATAATCCCCTTTATCTCACTAGGATTCTGACAGTGAATTGCCAGTGGCTCAATAGCAATTTCAAAAAGCAGTGGTGACAAGGGGCATCCTTGTATGGTACCCCATTCTAGTTTAAAGTAGTCTGAATTAATGTTGTTAATACAAGCTGAAGCTTCTGGAATGGTATACAGTGGTTTGATCCATGCACAAATGTTCGGGCCAAACCCAAATTTTTCCAATGTAGTGAAAAGGTAGTTCCATTCAACCATATCAAATGCTTTTTCTGCATCCAACGATAATAATATCTCTGGGGTGTTTGACTTTGTGGGTGAATCTATACTAATAAAAGGCAAAGTCCTCACTGACTCACTCACTCACTGACTCACTCACTCACTGACTCACTCACTCATCACTAATTGTCCAACTTCCCATGTAGGTGGCAGGCTGAAATTTGGCAGGTTCATTCCTTACAGCTTACTTACAAAAGTTGGGCAGGTTTCATTTCGAAATTCTACGCGTAATGGTCATAACTGGAACCTATTTTTTCTCCATATACTGTAATAGACTGCAGCGCGATGGCCGTGGGAGGCGTAGTTGTGTGTCGGGTCATCACGCCTCCCACGTAATCACGTGAACTGACTGTGAAGGCAGTACGTAGAAAACAAGGAGGAGCACCAAAGAGCGCTGAAGAAAACATGCATTATACAATTGAGAAGCTAGCGAAACAATAAGAAGCGAGCAAGTGATGCATACAAGCATATTCACGAGTGCAGCTACTTCGGAAACAAAGCACGTTGTAAACCTAAAGTTTAAATTAAGTTCATAGACAGGCTGCCGCTGGCGTTTGTCATGCCCACTACTAATACGATATTTGCGGGATACAAGTTTAATGAGAGGACGCAGGGTATAAACGAGAGTTTTGATCACTTTGTAACTAAGTTAAAATTGCTGGTGAAGGACTGTGCTTATGCAAATTCCGAGAGACTGTGTTTGTGGGGGGGATTGACGTCATGATCTCCCCTCCCATTCACCTCATTTCATTCACTTCATTTCGCTGAGCTCCGCAGCTAATGTGGTCTTGCGGAAGCAACTTTGTGACGCTCCGCCACCAAATACTCACAGAAAAATCCACAAATTAATACACACACTGTCTCTAGGGTTTCTCCACACTCTGAATCCTCCAGGCACTCCTGAGCATAATCTAATTTTGAGGGTTGGGACACCACTGATATTACTGAAAACCTTACAGCCACCAAGACTTTGTAACAGCACGAGACTTCAGGTCACATGTCTGCAAAAGAACCTAATTGAGGCAACTATTTTTACTGGCAGTTGCTCAGGGGAGAGAGTTTGTATTCCTCGCATCCCCGTTATACTCTCTGATCTCCCATTTCAATTCAAATGCCTCCAATTTCCAGTAAGGCTCTGCTTCGCGATGACAATTAATAAGTCTCAGGGACAGACCCTACAAAAGGTTACATTGACAATCATGTTATGTTATTTTTAAAATGTTTCCTTTTCTTAGCACAAGCACAGCTGAGAAGCTTCGATGCATGTGCTCCATAACGTGTTAAAAAAATAACGCATTTAATCACACTTTGCATTCCAAGCAAAGGGGAACTTTTGTCAATGCATGATTTCCTGGAACATCGATTACATTGATGCACACTTCAGAACTACAAAAATGGAAGAGTCTAAAGAAAGCACGTTGCTAGGACTGATCGGAGGCAAATTTCATTTCAAAAGACTACCCGACGGAAGCCTTGATAAAAGCGTGGTTTTGTGCAAACTGTGCAAAAAGGAGTTTGCATACCACCGAAGCACTTCCACCTTACGGTACCATCTAAATGCAAAACATGTTAGAGCGAGCACAGAAACTGTGTATGCTGTTAGCACTAGCAGTGCGAGTTCGAGTACCAACAAAAGGCGTTGGCAGCCCAAACCTGATGAAATGACTGGCTTCAGGACCAAAATTGGTAAGTCAACATCGGTCAAACATACAAATTCTCTCGTAAAATCGATTGCTTTGGACTATAGACCACTAACAGTGGTGGAAGATAGTGGGTTAGAAAATGTGCTACAATTAGCGTCAGGTTATCCAACTTTCCAACTGCCGTGCCGAGAGACTATTTCAAGTACAATTCAACAGCTTTATGACACTGAAAAGCAAGCAAATTTAGATACATTACAGAAATCGGACTTTGTGGCTCTTACTGGGGATCATTCCGTGACCGTTAGTAATTTTACTTACATCTAATTAGAAAATGTTCAATGATCACAATGTTTTAGCCTAATGTAAAAAAATAATTTTGCCTAAGGTTACTCAGAGTTTAAAGGTGAACATGGTCAAATTACCTTTTATGTTTCTGCCTTATTTTTTTAAGAAGAAAAACTGCACTTTATGTTGAAATTGTTCTTATTATTTAAAGACAATACCATTCTGAACATGTACTTAAAGTACTTAGAATACCACTTTATTTTTAAGTTTGCCCAATTTTAGCCAGGGTTGATATTGATTTTGAATTGAAATGCAGTTTAAATGCATTTTTTTTTTTCAGAAATTAAAAGAGCTTGAGTTTACAATATTCATGTCCATGTCTATTATTTGATTCTGTCACCCACTAAAACCCTTTTACATTAAAAAAAACCTTTGCGCTTAGTTGCAAATTTACTTGTGCGATTACATGCGATTAATCAAGATTAATTCATTACAAAGCCTCTAATTAATTAGATTATTTTTTTTAATCGAGTCCCACGCCTAATATATATATATGTAGATATGTATATATGTGTATATATATATATATATATATATATATATATATATATATATATATATATATATATATATATATATATATATATATGTTGTGGTCCCCGGCCGGGACGCCCAGGAGGACCAGAGGAGGGCTTGTGTATGAGGCAGAGTCGGTGGTGTGAATTATGCAGGCACATAAAAGCATATGGAACTGTTGAGGATCAGAGCAACCACTGAAGAACCCTTATAAGGGCGAAGTGCCACCAACCATGTCAGGAGTGAAAAAATCCATTACCCCATCTCTCTCTCGCCCCCGGTGCCATTACAAGTGAGTGTTTTTGTTCTTATCTTGGCAATTTGATGATTTGTAAGTCACTGTTCATAAATGAATAAAACCATACAGTAACACGGGAACTGTGAATGAGGAGTTTCATGATATGGGTATACACACTCACTGGCCACTTTATTAGGTACATTTGCTAGTTGGACCCCCTCTTTTGACTGCCTTAATTCATTGTTTCTGGGATCCCCACGAGAAAAATAAATACATCTCCGCCCTATCGACGGTGTGAATCTTAGCTGATGTTTTAGTCCACTAGAAACTGTGTTTCTTGCCTTACACCAAATGCTCCTGAAATAATGCAAATGCAGGTATTTAAACTTCAATAAGATATGAGTTAGACTACTCTTTACTTTAAAAGAGTAATTGGACTGCTTAATGCATGTTACATTTAACATGTGACCCTACTGCTCTCGAGATTGTGTTGCTAGGTTTAACACTGCATGTATGTACGTTCAGTTCGTTGACATACATTTAGCAATTTCTGACCTACCGAGACAGATCATATCAGACAGAAGTAATAATGTGATCACTCGAACATTTCCCTCTAGGAATTCATTTTGTGGATGGCATGGTGACGCAGTGGGTAGCGCTGCTGCCTCACAGTTAGGAGACTCGGGTTTACTTCCTGGGTCCTCCCTGCGTGGAGTTTGTATGTTCTCCCCATGTCTGCGTGGGTTTCCTCCCAAAGACATGCAGGTTAGGTGCATTGGCGATTCTAAATTGTCATTTGGTGTGTGGGTGTGTGTGCCCTGCCCGGGGTTTGTTTCCTGCCTTGTGCCCTGTGTTGGCTAGGATTGGCTTCCTGTGACCCTGTAGTTGGGATATAGCAGCAAGTTTTGTGAACTTTTGAAAGTATCCTGACCAGATGCATCACCATGTGGACTGGTAAACTTCACTTGCCAGGATTCCAAACTTCTTCAAACGGCTGTCTGGATAGCTTCTAAAATAATTATCTGGTTGAACTTCCATAGCTGTGTACCATCTAATCTACCAGATTACTGTGGAGAGCGGAAAACTTCGTCCCACAAGACAGCCACCCACCTTATCCTCTGTTTTCACTTCCACCTTCTGGAAAGTTCTACCGGAATCTCACCACTCACACCACATGATTTGGGGGGCAGCTATAAAGCCACTCCACTCCCAGTAACCTGATTTTATCTGAACTTCACTGTGTACTGTACCCACTGGCTGGTTTATTTGTTATTGTACTGTACATTACATCCACTGCAATAAATGAATGAACATATCTTCTGATTCTGTTACTATATGCATTTATACATAACAGCAACTGTGATACAAGAATTTCACAATGTTCTCACGGTATACTTGACAATAAGATCCCTAGTCTCTAACCTAATCTGTAATGTATTTCGAAACAGCATTGTTTAACTCAGTCAACACTTCAATGTATGGCTGCTGCAATTGTTTTTGTGGACCTCAGGGGGCTCCTGACACAAAGGGTCAGGCACAAGTTTCAAAAGGAACAAAGGGTTTATTCATGTGAAACTCTTTAACATAAGTGTTTCCCACCCCACAACCACAGTTCTAACTCTTCACATTTCTCTGTCGTTTCTTCTCCACTCCTCTGGCAGGCTTTGTCTTCCTTCACCCGACTCTGGTTCCCAGTATTGAGGCGGGCAGCTCCTTTTCTATACGGAGGAGTACTTCCGAAAGAGGATGGATTTTGACAAAATAGTGCTCCCCTGTCCCTTCAGAGCCACCTGGTGGCACCCAAGGAAACCAACAGGGCTGAGCCAAAGAACTGCAGTTCACTATGTGCTCAGTTGGACTCCATGGTGTTACCAAAATCCAGGGGGCCGCCATCGAGTGTGTTAAGGAAGACAATAACCTGAATAAATTGTCTTCCCATGTCCTTCCATGCCACTGATGTCCTGGCTGGGTAAAGATCCCGATACAGCTGCAGCTGGGGTGACAGTCCCAATGTGATGCCTCTCATAGTGTGCAAGGCAGGTACATGCATAGGCTCACAGAGTGCACAGATATGCACAGACAACAAAGACTTTATTAGTTTAGGGTTTACATGACCACATAATCAGAGATATTCAATACAATACAATTTACTGTATTTTTGTATAGCCCAAAATCACACAAGAAGTGCAGCGATGGGCTTTAACAGTCCCTGCCTCTTAACAGAAAGCTTTGACACTCTAAGAAGTCAAGAAAAAACTCCCAAAAAAAAACCTTTAAGGAAATAAATGGAAGAAACCTTGGAAAAGGCATTTCAAAGAGAGATCCCTTTCCAGGTAGGTTGGGTGTGCAGTGAGTGTCAAAATAAGGGTAAATACAATACAATACACAGAACAGAACACAAGTTGTAACGGCCGACCCCTTACCCAGACCGGCCACTACACTACCAAGACCTGAGGCTTCTTGATCTTGTAACAAGCCGTACTCCTTACAACACGGGTGTCGATCCCCAGGCCTGGAGGGCCGCAGTGGCTACAGGTTTTCATTCTAACCATCTTCTTCATTAGTGACCAGTTTTTGCTGCTAATTAACTTCTTTTGCTTTAGTTTTAATTAACTTGTCTCAGGCCCCTTAGTTGTCTCTTTTAAAATTAGCAGCCAAACAATAATGAGACACAAAACGAGCTGCCACATGACCAGCTGACCTGTGCCCATCACACAATATATGAAAATAAAGAAAAGTGAAGGTTGATCTCTCAGGTCACCAAAACATTTTGACGAACAGAAAAAGAAATAGAAATGTCTACTGTGGCAGAATGAGAGCAGCAACAGACCACACAATTAAATAACAGGCTTATTTAATTAACAGCAAGAATCAGCATCTCATTAATAGTTTGGTTGGAGTGAAATTGGTTGGAGTTTGAAATCCCAGTTTAGCTGCTCATCTGTTGGCTCATTTCACGTCTCATTTCTGTTTGGCTGCCATTTAATGAAGAAAACAAATCAATTCAGAGGATTGAATCCTTAAAAACAGGGCTATTAAAATGAAGGGAAAAACGAGTTAATTAGCAGTGAAAACTGGTCAATGATTAGGAAAAGGGTTCGAATGAAAACCTGCCTGGCCTGGAGTTTGACACCCCTGCCTTAAAATAACCAGCAAACAGTAGACAGAAATGTAACATCAAACATGGATATATTGTAAATGAAAAAGACAAACAAATATTCAATAGGGTGGCACGGTGGCACATTGGGTAGCGCTGCTGCTTCGCAGTTAGGGGATCCGGGTTCACTTCCTGGGTCCTCCCTGCGTGGAATTTCCGTGTTCTCCCAGTGTCTGCGTGGGTTTTCTCCCACAGTCCAAAGACATGCAGGTTAGGTGCATTGGTGATCCGAAATTGTGCGTGGGTGGGTGTGTGTGCCCTGTGGTGGGCTGGCACCCTGCCCTAGAGTTTGTTTCCTTCCTTGTTGGCTGGGATTGGCTCTTGTAGTTAGGATATAGCGGGTTGGATAATGGATGGATGGATGAAATATTCAATAATATTAATATGTGCACACGAAACACCTCCATCCCAATGACACCAGTAACTAATCTTTTTATATTATATGCTACCATGGCTGTCCGTTTCTCTGTCCAGGTTTCTAAATCACCTGTAGCTTGCAAACCGTTTGACCTGAAATTTGGTACACATATACTACGTGACGTCTACTATCCGCTTTCGAGGTGATGATTGACCTCCAAGGTTATTCCTCTTTTTATTCTTATTTTATTTCATTGTAGAATCAAGTCTCGGTAGCGGCCAGCAGGGTGGCTGTGTAGCACATGCGTATGGGCGCCGTTCTCATTCCTTACCGCCTTCGCCGTCACTTCCCCTACCTCTTCATATCTTAAATCATCCTTGAGGCAGACTGAGTACCAGCTTAAGTGAAAAATTAACGAAAATGTACCAAGTAATTGTAACACAAACACTGACTTCATCAGTTTTAACTCGAAAAGATGCCGACAAAAGAAGAGAAGAAGCGGCCCGCTAGGGTGGAGAAAAGAAGAACCGCTCAGTAAGCAGCACGCGCATCAACCTCTGAATAGAAACAATGCTAAACGTACAGAGAAAGAGGATGAAGACTATGAGTCAAGTGTATTCACTGCACGTTATCACGCAGCGCGCCGTTACTGGTTATTATATAAGACACGAATATACAAATAATTACAAAGAACTCTCCCTTGCCCCTAAACACTAAATAGAAACAAGGGACACAAACACAGATTAGTTATACTGTACAGTGGTCCCTCGCTATATCACGCTTCAACTTTCGCGGCCTCATTCTATCGCGATTTTTTCTCATACACGCTTACGTCACTACACATGCGCTTTCTGAGAACTTTTATCTAAGCCCCACGATGGCTCCTAAATGTGCTGCTTTTTCTAAACCTTCTGACAATAAAACTAAGCACTGGAGGAAGATGCTTACTATCCAGGAGAAGGTGAAACTCTTGGGTATGATCAAAGATGGCAATACCCTACAAAAGCCTCCTCACGCATATGAAAAGACAGCGCCAGCAACTGCCTATCAAGATGTTCTTCAGCCGCGTACTCAGACGCCCACTGCCTACTCCTAGTACTTCTTTAGCGGAAGAAGACAACGCACCTGCTGAAGATACTGCACCACCTGAAGACTCTCCTACTGTGGTTGTGCCTTCATAGGTTAGTGGTTGTGTGCAATTAAATGTACAGTACAATAATCTACTATACAGTATAAGTGAGTGCAAAGCGTAGCGGTATTCCGCTTATTACAGACTTACTACTTGCGGCTTGCGGTACGAAGCAACGCGATGTGAGCAGAGTTCTGGTGCTGCCATTGTTCCCTTGCTTTTGTGCGCGATGCGCTGGAAAAATAGACAAAATTATGTCTCTGGAAATAATTAATGTTGGTGGAGTACAAATGCTTCACCGTGTAGTAAATATCAGGGGAGATGGTGCTTGCTTATTCTCATCTATAGCTTATTTAGTGCATGAATCTCCGTCTTTAGCGGTACAGATTCGGGATGACATTGTACGACTTTGGACAGGCACTCGAGGGGATAAAAAAACTTTTACGTTTTTGGGAGATGTTATGAATGGGCATTTTGATGTTCTCATTCCCTACACTTACATGTCTGACGTACACATGGAGCGCACAAAAACTGAGGATAAAAGTCGGTCGCCTTAAAAGGCGGGTGAGCCTAGTAATAATTATGTAATGACCCGGCAGTCAGCGCTAACAGCATGGTGCATTATGGGTATTTCTTTAGAGTTTACTTTTTGTGCTATTTAAGCAAGGCAGTCGATTTCATTTGCATTAGAGATGTTATATGTGTTTATGTTCAAGTTAGTT
This sequence comes from Polypterus senegalus, assembly GCF_016835505.1. Taxonomy (NCBI): domain Eukaryota; kingdom Metazoa; phylum Chordata; class Cladistia; order Polypteriformes; family Polypteridae; genus Polypterus; species Polypterus senegalus. The sequence continues at coordinate 313,419,809 of NC_053155.1, read as the reverse complement.
TGGGTGAGTTTGGTTTTATTTGCAGCCCAGTTATATAAAAGTGTAACAGTTACCATTATGGAGAAAGATGTCTTGATGAATGACCTTGGCTATGGCCTTGAATGTAGTAAGCTTTGTTTTTGACTCTCTGCTCTAATAAAGAGGTAAAAAAAAGGACAGAGCTGTGTCTTGCTAGATTCCATCTATGCAATTATTTACGGAGACACTCGGGGTTGTGCGGTGTATGGGGCACGAGTGTTCGCCTACTTAATTAGCTAGGTACAGCTGCGTGTAGGTGCTAGCACTCCGCTAGCAAATAGCTTAGGTGAAGTTTAATAACTCTACTACCAGTTATTACAATATATTTGTAACGTCTAATATGTCTTATTTTCTCATATTTTGTCTAATACGAGTGTAATGGTGACTAAAGGGTGTTATTTCATGTCTAGAGGGCTCTAATAATGTTAAAAAAAACTTATTTAAAAGGCCGTAAACAGGTTTTCTATACTCTTAACTGCGAAAATATTCGATTTATAAATAAAGAATCCTACTTCGCGAAAATTAATTTATCACGGTAGAGTCTGGAACGGATTAACCGTGATAAACGAGGGTTCACTGTACACGGCAGATGAAATGTGGTGATAAATGAGTCCAAAATAAAGTCCGGTGGTATTAATACTAGCTGTAGTGTTATTGTGCTCCTTCCCGAAAACAATATGACCCCACCGTAAAAGTCCTGGCAATGGCTGGTATGAATCCTAACCCCGGGATTTCTCGGCACTGGCTGTCATGATGATGATGAATCGGATGTTGAAAAAGTAAGCAGTGGAATGATACAATGAACGGCAGTGATGAGTTGGTAATTGAACTGGTAAATTGTCTCCTTTCTCCTCTTGATTTCTCTCCTCTCTCTCTGTCTGTCTGTCTGTCTCCTCTCTGGCCTTTCACTCCTCTTTTTCAAATATGGAATGTCCCGGATGTATCTGGTGAGTTTAACAGACAATTTCCGTCTCGGGGCTACGGTCTCCTTCCATCATCATTCCCTTTTTCACTTACGGGGACAACATTTACTGATGCACATATATACAGGATAGTAAACGGGACGATGAAAACGAAACGCATCTCAACACAGACATAAAACAAATACTTATTATGTAGCCCTGCTACAAAGTAATCCTCAATACAAGTATTACAATTACAGAGCAGATGATCCATCCATTATCCAACCTGCTATATCCTAACTACAGGGTCACGGGGGTCTGCTGGAGCCAATCCTAGCCAACACATGGCGCAAGGCAGGAACAAACCCCAGGCAGGGTGCCAGCCCACCGCAGGGCACGCACACACACACCAGGGACAATTTAGAATCGCCAATGCACCTAACCTGCATGTCTTTGGACTGTGGGAGGAAACCCACGCAGACACGGGGAGAACATGCAGACTCCACGGAGGGAGAACCCAGGAAGCGAACCCAGGTCTCCTAACTGCGAGGCAGCAGTGTTACCCTCTGCGCCACCGTGCCACCTGCAAGAGTAGATGATATCACATAATACAATTCGTATTTGTTCAGACTCCTAGAGACCTCGGCCATCACGCTGCCTCCTCCTATTGGCCATTCCACAGCTGAGTCATCGCTAGGCAAGCCAATCCAATGAAAGGACCCCTCTACTCGTCGATTCTGGCAATCTGGCAATTCCTTGGGCAGGCAGAACCACTTTTAAGGGCGACCTACCACATACCATGCCAGGAGTAAAAAGTCCATTCCTCCATCTCTCACTGCCCCCTGTGCCATCACGGTGAGTGTTTTTGTTCTTATCTTGGCAATTCTTATCACACACCGATGATTTGTAAGTCGTAAATGAATAAACCCACACAGTATAAATGTCACTGATAGCGATCTGACACATAAAGTTACTGATGACTACAATATCTCCATTCTCTTTTTATGGATCAATGCCGTCCACACTCAGGCCGAGCTGCGCCTTTTGATTTCCTGTTGCCAGTTGGGAGCCTGGAGCGCATGCCTTTCAGCTGCTGGCAGGCTCCTTTTCTCGTAGCCGGAAGGCATGCAGAAGAACAAAAGGGGGGCTTCTACCTGACATAAAGAGCCGCCGTGATCTGAACATCTTGCCTTCTGAAGGACATGTCGCCCAGCAACCTAACAAGCTCACCGCACTTTCAGTGTCGGCCAGACTTCTGAAACCCGACCTGTGCCTTCCAGATATAAAATCAGGAAAAAAAGGAATAAAATTAAAGAACACAGTGGGCTTCTTCAATACTTCAGGCCAACATAACTTTTTTTGCCTATCATCATTTTTATTGCTGGAAATGAATTTTTACCTCTCCATCCAATTATTTAATCCAGTTCATAGTTACTGGGGATGGAGCCTATTCTAGGAACATTTGGTGGAAGGCAGGAAACTACGCTACATCCCCTTCATCCACATCCTTTGCTAATAGGTCATTAAAAATCAAGTGCACCACTGTGCCATCTCCATAGACAAAAATTGGCATTAGATTGGAAGAGCTCAGGGACTGTCAACGTGGCACTGTCATGGAATGCCATCTTTTCAAGAAGTGACTTTCTGCCCTGTGTGGAAAATCAGCACAGACATAAACAGACCTCGAGAGAAACGTCCAAAAAACAGACATGTCCATTGGTGTCTTCTTTATACACGGCACCACACAATGTCCCAACCAGCACAAATGGCTCACAGTCCTTTTTTTCCCTTTCCCTTCTTCTCTCCTTCACACCTCCCAGCAAGCTTTGTCCACCTCCAAACGACTCGGGCTCGCTTGCTGGGTCTTCAGCAGCCCTTTATAGAGTTCTTGATCCAGAAGTGCTTCTGTTCTTCCTCACATGTGACTTGCCATCACTTCCGAGTCAAATGGAGAATGCCAGTTCTTTAATCAGCCCGGAAGTACTTTGGGGCTTCTGTCATCTTGACTTTGTACTTCCAGGCTATGGGGAAAACTTGACTCCCCAGGCTCTCATGCAGCGTCCCCTAGCGGCACCAACTGTATTATACTACATGTCCTGTGATACCCTGCAGGAATCCAGGGCACCGCTACACTGCAGGAAAGCTGCCATCTAAAACCCTGGGGGAAGTATTGTCCCAAAACGGTTGCCTTCCACCATCCTTCTATTTTATGGGCATCCGAGCCGGGTTCAGCTGCTGGCCGTCCATTACACCTGCTAGATCTGCCCTGGTCAACTGTAAATGTTGTTATAATGAACTGGAAATATGAAAGAGCAACAACAGCTCAGCCACAAAGTGGTCAACCTTAGATAGCTTACAACTTACATAGTGGGGCTGCTGAGTCCTGAAGGGCACTAAAAATCAACTCTCCTCGGCTGTTCACTTCCATCTGCCCCTGGAAGTAGTGTTAACACGAGAACTGTTTGTCATGAGATTCATGAAGTTATAGTGGTGCTGCTGGGGAATGAAACTCCAACTCCCAACACTCCCTGCAGTGGCTCTGATTGGTCGTCAGCAGAAGGTTCAGGGGCTGCTGGGGACAAGATAGATAGATAGATAGATAGATAGATACTTTATTAATCCCAAGTGGAAATTCCCATACTCCAGCAGCAGCATACTGATAAAGAACAATATTAAATTAAAGCGTGATAACAATGCAGGTATATCAGACAATAACTTTGTATAATGTTAACGTTTACCCCCCAGGTAAAATTGAAGAGTCGCATAGTGTGGGGTCTCCTCAGTCTGTCAGTGGAGCAGGACGGTGACAGCAGTCTGTCTGTCGCTGAAGCTGCTCCTCTGTCTGGAGATGATCCTGTTCAGTGGATGCAGTGGATTCTCCATGATTGACAGGAGTCTGCTCAGCGCCCGTCGCTCTGCCACGGATGTCAAACTGTCCAGCTCTGTGCCTACAATAGAGCCTGCCTTACTCACCAGTTTGTCCAGGCGTGAGGCGTCCCTCTTCTTTATGCTGTCTCCCCAGCACACCACCGTGTAGAAGAGGGCGCTCATCACAACCGTCTGGTAGAACATCTGCTCCATCTTATTGCAGATGTTGAAGGACGCCAGCCTTCTAATGAAGTATAGTCGGCTCTCTCCTCTCCTGCACAGAGCATCAGTATTGGCAGTCCAGTCCGATTTATCATCCAGCTGCACTCCCAGGTATTTATAGGTCTGCACCCTCTCCACAGTCACCTCTAATGATCACGGGGTCCATGAGGGGCCTGGTCCTCCTAAAATCCACCACCAGCTCCTTGGTTTTGTTGGTGTTCAGGTGTAGGTGGTTTGAGTCGCACCATTTAACAAAGTCCTTGATTAGCTTCCTGTACTCCTCCTCCTGCCCACTCCTGATGCCGCCCGCGATAGCAGTGTCGTCAGCGAACTTTTGCATGTGGCAGGACTCCGAGTTGTATTGGAAGTCTGATGTATGTTGGCTGAACAGGACCGGAGAAAGTCCAGTCCCCTGTGGCGCTCCTGTGCTGCTGACCACAATGTCAGACCTGCAGTTCACAAGACACACATACTGAGGTCTGTTTGTAAGATAGTCCACGATCCATGGCACCAGGTATGAGTCTAATCCCATCTCAGTCAGCTTGTCACTAAGTAGCAGAGGTTGGATGGTGTTTAACAAGGAGGCCGGTGTGAGATTTAAATGAAGGCCAGTTCTACAGAGAAGGGGAGAAGTTTCTTAAGCTGCCTGTCGGTTCACCTTGCCGTTTACTACTTGTGGATTCTTGTATTATGCTGGATTATATCTTATGCATGTGTATGGACTGTCTAGTATCTGCCTACTGCATGAGGACTGATTTGGATTCTGTGTCGATCTGCAAAGAAAGAAGCGCTCCTGATCCCATCATTCATCATCTTCAGAAAATACCGGTAGGATTGTCTTTACATTCACAAACAGCGAGCTGATCTCTGGACTATCCGTCTCCATCGTGTCATTCTATCAGTTGCCGTTTTTCGTGGACTTCATCGTGTGTGGTTTTTGTTAGTGGTTTGTTATTGTTGAATTTGTGTTTATTGTTTATCGCCCTAATGGGAACTGGGGTGAGTTCCGAGAAGAGAAACAAAATTGGAAAGGGTTAGTAATAAATTTGAACTATCATGTTACTTATGTTTTACTGCTAATGCCTAACAACAGAGATGCAGTCTGTACAGCTAATCAGCAGCTCTAGTCAGGGTGTGCTAAACTGAAGTAGTGAGTCTTCAGCCGGGATTTGAAAGCTGAGAGTATTAAAGTAGCAGGCAGACCACTCCACAGTTTAGGGGTCTTGAAACCAAAAGTTCGACCCCACACACACACACACACACACACACACACACACAGACACAACTGTTATTTTATTAATCCTTGGAATAAATGCATGAATCAGTTTCTCAACAACAACATTTATTTATATAGCACATTTTCATACAAACAGTAGCTCAAAGTGCTTTACATAATAAAGAACAGAAAAATAAAAGACACAATAAGAAAATAAAATAAGTCAACATTAATTAATATAGAATAAGAGTAAGGTCCAATGGCCAAGGTGGACAGAAAAAACAAAACAAAAAAACTCCAGACGGCTGGAGCAAAAAAGAAAATCTGTAGGGATTCCAGACCATGAGACCACCCAGTCCCCTCTGGGCATTCTACCTAACATAAATGAAACAGTCCTCTTTGGATTTAGGGTTCTCATGGAAGGGCTTGATGAAGATGGTCACGTAGAGCTCTGGCTTTTAATCCATCCATCATTGTTGGAGCATCATGATGCTTTGAGTAGGTGGAGGTGGCACAGACCACCACCACAAAGAAACTGGAAAAAGAAACAGAAGAGAGAGTAGGGGTCAGTACGGATTTTAGAGCCACCATGAATAGTTATTATGAGGAAGTTGAACATACAGAGTATCAGGATTAAGTTAAAGTGAAGTTATAAAAAGGCCATGTTAAAGTAATGTGTTTTCAGCAGTGTTTTAAACTGCTCTACTATATCAGCCTGGCGAATTCCTATTGGCAGGCTATTCCAGATTTTAGGTGCATAGCAGCAGAAGGCCGCCCGCCTCACCACTTCTTTTAAGCTTTGTTCTTGGAATTCTAAGCAGACACTCAATTGAGGATTGTGGTCCCCGGCCGGGACGCCCAGGAGGACCAGAGGAGGGCTTGTGCCTTCTCCAGGCCGCGAGGGGGCGTCCGTCCTGGTTATGCTGGGAGCCCAACCCTGTAGGGGCCCGTGGCCACCGCCAGGTGGCGCCCAGGTGCCTGAGGAACCCTGGAGCCCAGCACTTCCGCCACACCAGGAAGTGCTGGGGGGAAGACTTTACGTGACGCCCGGAGAGCTGCCGGGAGGACAGCCGGCACTTCTGCCATGCTCATCCGGGAGTACTATATAAGGACTGGAGGCGGCCAGGAGAAAGGCAAAGGAACTGTGTGGCCTGGACTTGGGGGAATCGGTGCTGGAGGCACTGAAGTTTTGTGAGTGCATGAAAAAGACTTTTTATATAGTATAAATAAACGTGTGTTGGGTGAAATATGCTGTCCGTCTGTCTGTGCCCGGGCCAGCTTTCGCAGGATCTAAGGTTACGATTTGGAATATAAGGTGTCAGACATTCCGATATATAAGATGGGGCGAGATTATTTAAGGCTTTATAAACCATAAGCAGAATTTTAAAGTCAATCCTGAATGACACAGGCAACCAGTGTAGTGACATCAAAACTGGAGAAATGTGTTCGGATTTTTTTTTTTCTCTTTAGGATTCTAGCAGCTGCATTCTGCACTCGTTGGAAACGATTTATGTCTTTTTTGGGTAGTCCTAAGAGGAGTGCGTTACAGTAATCTACAAAAGCGTAAACTCATTTCTCAGCATCTTTCAGTGATATAAGAGGTCTAACTTTTGTTATGTTTCTTAGGTGAAAAAATGCTGTCCTAGTGATCTGATTAATATGCGATTTAAAATTCAGATTACAGTCAACAACCACCCCTAAGCTTTTTAACTCCGTCTTGACTTTTAATCCTAATGTATCCAGTTTATTTCTAATAGCTTCATTGTATCCATTATTGCCAATCACTAAGCTTTCAGTTTTCTCTTTATTTAACTTGAGAAAGTTACTATTCATCCATTCTGAGATACAAGTCAGACATTGTGTTAGTGAATCAAGAGAGTCGGGGTCATCAGGTGCTATTGATAAGTACAGCTGTGTGTCATCAGCATAGCTCTGGTAGCTCACGTTGTGCCTCGAGATAATCTGACCTAACGGAAGCATGTAGATTGAGAAGAGCAGCGGACCCAGGATAGAGCCTTGTGGTACACCATATCGGATATCATGTGTCTTCGAGTTGTGATTACCACTTATTTAGAAAACGCCTTAATTTCCCAACATTTTTAAAACAGAAGAAACACGATGTAGACAACTTAGTAATGTGTACCAACTCCTAGATTGCGGGCTGTTTCAGTAAAATTAATGGTGACTCCAACTGAGTTAAATGATGACAGAATATTGTTGTGATCAGCGTCATTCCCTCCAACAATTAACATCTCTGTTTTATCGTTGTGTTTAAAGACACGTCGTTCTCATCCATCAACTCCTTTAATTCACTAACACAACTAATTAAAGACAACATCGGAGAAACTTCATTTGATCTTAAAGAAAAGTATAACTGGGTTTCATCAGCATACGAGTGAAAATGAACGTGATGTTTCCTAATGAGAGATCCCAGTGGAGGCCTGTAAAGTGAAAACAGTGACGGTCAGAGTACTGAGCCCTGCGGGACACCATATTGAACCTCTGTGTGTAATGATGGAGTTCTGTGTTTCTGAGTGTTAGCTCCTTGGAAATATGTTCTTTTATATTGCGGCGTTTTAATAAACCTATATTTAAATAATTATAAATAATAACGGCGATATCCCTCTTTTCAGCGATAGGCGGCGACAAAGTCACAGAAAAGGCAGAATATACTTAGCTTGTTTAATGCGGCTTACGTTGCTGTACAGACAGGAGAAACAGGCCAGTTTCATTTCACCGAGGATTTCTCTTGGGGACCCGATCGTGTAGAAACTGCTCTTTTTTGTCACAACGGAGGTGGATTTTCGTCCACACAGTTTCTCACAGCTGGCAAGGCTCCAGCTTCTTTTATATTGTTTTCTAGACGATCAGGCTCCCATTACAATTCCAAACAAGGCAAACAATTTCGTGCTGAACATCAAACAGTAGGTTCAAATGACACTTCGTCCTTTTTTAGGGCTTACAACACAGCCTTCCAGCTGTCTCTGTCTGTCTTTATGCTTTGCTTGGCCCAGCAATTCTGAATGCTGACACTCTATGCTAAATCTGGCTCAGCTCTTCATGGCATGTTACACAGAAAAAGAATGAAAAATACATATAAAAAGATCTAAAACAGATACAGTGACACAATTCTTAATATTATAACAAACTTAGTATAACATCCTGTCAGCACTTTTCTGATCGTATTGGAATCGATTTGATAAATAAAAACTAAACCAAGCGAGCACAGTGCATGTGAGCCCAACATCATTTTCTAGCCGATACAGTACAACAGAACGGTCAATGGGGTCAAACGCTGCACTTAAGTCTAACAACCTAATTACAGTGGAGTTTCCTTCATCAGAGGTTATCAGAATGTCGTTGACAACCCACGGTAGTGCCGTTTCTGTACTATGACCAGTGAGGAAACCAGACTGGAATTTCTCAAATAAATTGTAATGCAGGCAGCACGGTGGCGTAGTGGGTAGCACTGTTGTCTCGCAGTTAGGAGCCCCGGGTTCGCTTCCCGGGTCCTCCCCGCATTGGAGTTTTGCATGTTCTCCCCGTGACTGTGAGGGTTTCCACCCACAGTCCAAAGACATGCAGGTTAGGTGCATTGGCGTTCCTAAATTGTCTGTAGTGTGTGGGTATGCGCCCTGCAGTGGGGGGCATACAGGTTTGTTGGCTGGGATTGGATCCTGTGACCCTGTAATTAGGGTATAGCGGGTTTGGACGGTATTGTAAGGGCTGACTGGCGACTACTTTTTCTAGTATTTTAGAGAGAAAGGATAAATTTGAAATAGGCCTTGCAAAAGAGATAGGAGGAGACAGCAATAAGGTTTGGGGTTTTCCGGCCCCGTATATTGTCGGCACTCCACAATATACTCAAAATAAACAGTCAACAAAATATAAACAATACAGTTCATATACTCGCGGCCATTTAAAAGAGGAGGAGCCGGAAGTGGAGGGATGCTGGGAAGGAGCCGTGAGGGATGATGAGATCGATGACGTCAGGAAAGATGGCGGAGGAAGGGCGGAAGTAGACGTAGTGCGGGCAAAACTCAGTCTTATGGTGGCGGAGCGTCTTTTTTTCGGAAAGGAAGCACAGGAAAAAAGTTAGTACCCCGCCATTCTCTACCGGCGAATGTTTTCCCAGATGTATTAAGATCCTTCCGCGGTCTCGGACTCGCGCGTGCGTGACAGCCTATAATTATTTAGTAATTATTTATTTATTGTGCAGGTCTGGGTCTGACTTTTTAAGTGATGGTTTAATGACTGACAGTTTTAGTTCATCAGGTATTGTGCCATGCAATAATGAACTATTGATAATGTTAAGAATATGGGCTGCAACATTGAACTTTTTGTTGGCACTGGATCTAGGGATTAAGTAGCAGGTTCATCCATCCATCCATTTTCTAACCCGCTGAATCCAAATACAGGGTCACGGGGGTCTGCTGGAGCCAATCCCAGCCAACACAGGGCACAAGGCAGGAACCAATCTTGGGCAGGGTGCCAACCCACCGCAGGACACACACAAACGAGCCAATTTAGAATCGCCAATCCACCTAACCTGCATGTCTTTGGATTGTGGGAGGAAACCCACGCAGACACGGGGAGAACATGCAAACTCCACGCAGGGAGGACCCGGAAGCGAACCCGGGTCTCCTAGCGGCGAGGCAGCAGCGCTACCACTGCGCCACCGTGCCGCCCAGTAGCAGGTTTCATTCTAGAAATTAAAGTCAAGACGTCCTGCTCAGTTACAGGATTAAAACGACTAAAGTGCTGAATGCAATGTGAGGCAGGGCCTGCTAAGCTGGTATGCGGTTTGTAGTGTGACGCTGACATCTGGGATCTTATATTTTTAATTTTCTCATTGAAGAAGTTCATAAAGTCTGTACTGCTAATATCTGTTGGTATTTTGCACCGTAGATCTGAATTCCCGTTTGTTTAATTAGCAACTGTTCACAGTACCTGAGGACCAGAAATCTACCTTTGTTCATCAGGTAATCAACAACCCAATTTCTTTAATCAGAATAAGAGTTTAAATGGCATTTTAGAAATCAGGTTTCTTTGAATAACTGGGTTACTGAAGCAAGTGTAAATGTGCTAAGTGGTTTGCTGGCATTGACATCTTTTATCCAATGAATTATTCAGCAAACTCGCTTCAAGAAATGCTATTGGGCTTTTCTGAATACAAAGATGAAGCAGAAAAAGGTTGCTGTTTCTAAACAGTGAGATTAATGACAGGTAAAAATGACTTCATGATTGGGAAACTGGTTTGGGATGATAACCTGCAGCCACAGGAGGTCACAGGACTGGTTTATAGAAGTACACTCGCTCTGATCCTACCGTATACACTTAACAAAGAGTGCTATGCAAAAATAAAATGAAATGAACTGAATTTGTTAAATATCCGTGCATTCTTGAAAGAGAAGGAGAAGTGACCAGAAAATAAGGAAGACTTTAAAATAGAAAAGAGGATTGATAGCAGGGACTTTATAATTAAAAAAGGGAGAACAGGAATGACAATAGAAATTCTTTAAAAGGGCGGAAAGGAGGAACAACAAAAGGAATTGTTAAGTTACAAAGTGAGCATTCTTGAGAGAGAAAATCAAATGAGCAGGTAAATGTGAATACTGTAGGGGAAGGAAACGAAGAATGACAGTAGGGACTCTAAAGTAAAGGAAGTGATCTGAATGGTCTTAAGTGAGAAATGGAGGGAATCAGAAAACTGGAAAACATTTTAAGAGAAAAAAATGATGCGAGTGCGGCGATTATTCATTGAAAGTGTGTTGCTGGGAGCTGCTAATTGCCACATCTGATCCGTGTCCCCGTAATATATACAAGAAGCGCGAGGCGGAGGAAGGAAAGAAGAGTGAGAAAGAACAGAGGTTAATGGAGAAGGAAGGAAGGAGAAAGCCGGTGCAGGAAAGTGAGAGCGCGAGCAACAACAGGCTCTATTAAGGTGGGAGGCAGCTGGTAGGAGAGCCCCAGAGGAGTGTTTGGCCGACCCTCGGAGGGGGCAGATTGAAGCGGTCGCTCCAGCTGAGCAGCTTTGAGGAGCCGGAGTGACCGGCAGAGGGGTCGACTGGCCATTGAAGGAAGCGAAGTCATGGAGGCATTGGGTGTGTTGAGCCCCAGCGTGAGTGCCCTGGCCACTGGGGAAGGAACCCAAGTCTCGGTCCGGCTGGAGCTCAACGTAGCCCGGGGATCGGACCAGAAATAAAGGAGCCGCCAGTAGAAGAACGCACCTGGCTTTAGTTTTAAAAGAAAGACTGCCTCTAGCCATTGTTTTTAACCTCGTTTTAAAGGTTTTTCTTTCTAGTGTGTTTTTAACCTCCACAGTTCACTTGTTTTTATCGGATTATTTATTTATTAACTTTGAGGGACACTGCACTTATCTATTTGGACACTTTGATTTTGTTGAATTTTAATAAGAGCACTTTGCATGGTTGATGTCTTCACTGCCTAGCTCATCAGTGACATTACCGACAGAGTCGGGTTCGAGGGCTCCCAGAAGTAAGATCATGGAGCAGAATCTGCATTGCCACAAGGAGGTCTGATCATTCTTTGGCAAAAAAAAGGGAGAGCAATCAGGAGACTGGGAAGGATTTAAGTGAGATCTGAGGAATGACAGTTGGGAACCTTTATCAAAGTAATTGATTTGCAAATCCTTGATGTAATTATGGAAGAATTGAAGGTGGAAAGGATCCAAGTAAAGGATTACATTTATAATTTGTAAAAAAAATAAATAAATAAATAATAAAAAAAAAGACATATGCGGTTCTGGTGGAGAGACAGCTACGCATTGTGGAGAAATTCACACGTTGTTTTGAAAACGTAAAGTGTCTTTAGAAAAGCAAGGAGTGAAGAGAACTGGGAAGGCTCATTTTCCATCATCTCTGCGGCGCAGTACTACTTTTCACCAGCAGATGGCAGAGATTATGCAATTAGATTCATGAGCTGATTTAAGCCATTTAAGTCCGATAACATCGTGGATAAAGGAAAGTTTTAACCTCCCAGAAGTGCTAAATTTTGGTAATGAAAACTTGAGATTAGACTGTCAGTACAGAAGGTGTTTAAACAGACCTTCTCCACAGGTTGCACACCTTTGCCTTCCTCATCTCGCCTTTTTGTAGAATCCCTTCTGGCAGCCGGCTGCTTTGCTACTTTGCAGAGTGCCGCCCTGTTAATATACTCAGATCAGCAGGGATTGTTTCTTCACACGCTTTCTGGACATTCCCTATGAAACAAAAAGAAAAGATAAATTATGACAGGGTGTATAAACCACCGCTTTACAGTTCTTTGAAGAATACGGGCGTGGTTTTAAAAATTGTGCAATCCAGCTTGCCGACTTCATTTAGCACAAATGTACTGCTGCAGCTACTCACGCTAGTCGTGCTGTCACAGTAATTTCCTGTTAGGACTTACTTGTAACATTTCCACACATTTGCATGAATTAACAATTCAGACGATTCCACTAACTAAGGATCACTGCATACATTGAACCTCGTCTGCATAGAAGTGTATTTATATTTGAACATCTTGCCGAGCCACGTGTCGTCCATGTCAGCAGAGGCTTAGCAAGTAGAGCCGTTCAGGGCTTAAATCTTAAAGTTTCCAGTGGAGAAACCAAATGGAGGGAAAAAAAAAAAGAAAAAATGAGTCCATAGCCAGTCGATACTTACAAATACATGGCAGGCATGTGGCAACTGAGGGCAGTGTCTGTAATCTGTGAAATGACCGCGGATTAGACTGCACATCTCACAGTCAGACAAAGCTGTGTGCAGATTTAAAGCTTGATTAATCAGCGGTATACGGCATGGACGGATCAAGCCCACTAAGGACCCCTGCCAATCAAATCGTGCAGGTGCCAAAAACGGTTGTTTTTTGAAAGTTTTAAATTATTTGTGTTTACTCAAAGCAAAAAGCCCAAATACTCATTTAATCCACAGTCTCAAAGATAGATAGATAGATAGATAGATAGATAGATAGATAGATAGATAGATAGATAGATAGATATGAAAGGCTAGATAGATAGATAGATAGATAGATAGATATGAAAGGCACTATATAATAGATAGATAGATAGATAGATAGATAGATAGATAGATAGATAGATATGAAAGGCACTATATAATAGATAGATAGATAGATAGATAGATAGATAGATAGATAGATAGATGTGAAATGCACTATATGATAAATAGATAGATGTGAATTGCACTATATGATAGATAGATAGATAGATAGGAAATACACTATATGAGATGCGGTGGCCTGTGTGTCTGTCTGTCTCTGGAGTTGCTCTTTTCATTACAATATGCATATTAATTGATAAGCATCAAGTCCCTTGAACTACCGAGTGCCGGAATTGATAACAGCAGTTTTAGCTTTTTGTTTTTTGCCAGCATCAAGTCTTTTGTTAATTTTCTTTTGTACTATTCCTGAAACCCCAGCAGTTTAAAGTGTAAGGACTGGAGGAATTTGAGGTGGGTGTTTTAGGGAGAACACCTGTGGGTGGGTGAGACTTGACTCACTATTAAAGGTGTTCTTCCAATTGATTATTGATTGAGAGTTCTTTTATTTTAAAAATTGCTCAACATGTTTTGAGCTTTGAAGTTATAATGTGGTTTATAACAGGTCTTTCTATGAAAGGCGCTATATAAGACAATAGATTTATTCAGTGATTCTACACATGCAGTTTGTCCTGCTGTATTTTAATAGGCAGTTATAAAGTGTTTTATAAAAGTATTCACTGTTGTAGAAATTTATTGATTAATGAATTGATTATGTTTAGGTCTACACACACACCTTTTCCTTTAGTGTTGATAATTGCAATTATAAAAGCAATTATAAAGTGCCTTGAAACAGAGCTCACTTTAACATGTGGCTTATTATTTTCACATATACTGTGAATACAGCGTCTTGAGCATGGGAAAGGCACTATATAAATAAAATGTATTATTATTATTATTGTTGTTGTTGTTGTTTTGTTGTTAATTACTGTTAGAAAGAACTTATTTGAAAATACACTAAATTAAAAGTCTGATTGATTGATTGATTGATTTCCTGCATTCACGGAGTTATTGCAATAGGGCTCACTATGAAAGATAATCTATGTCAACAATGATTGATTATATTTCACCTCATGAATTCAGAATTGTAAATTTTCTTGCAACACCACTCATTATGAATGAGGCTATATTGATTGATTGATTGATTGATTGAAGGTGTTTAATTCTGCAATTTTAAACTTTGACATTATTCTAATATGTTTCAGTGTGAAAGGCAATATATAAAAAGAGGTTGCTTTCAAACATATAATTCAACCTGCCATATCATTAATGTGTCACATAATAGGACTTGTTCTGAACTGACTGATTAATTAATTCATTTATTCATTCATTGATCCATAGATTAATTGGTCAGTTGATTGGTTGAAATATTGGTCGGTTGATTGGTCAGTTGATTGAATGATTGTGATTGATTGATTCAATCATTCATTCATTCATTTTTGTTTTTTTGTTTATTTTTTTCCAATAACAGGATTACATAAAAAGATTACTTGATGGATTGCTTTTACACATATTCTGAATTTCCCCAATAATCTTATCTAATCTAATATAATATCATTTATCCTGCCATATTATTTGAAGAGTCACATAATAGGACTCATTATGAAAGGTGCTGAATTGATTGATGTTTATTCCTATAAATTACTCAGATTTGTGATCATTTCACCTGTAAATGTGAAATGAAAGACACCATATAAGAGATGCTCCCACACATATAATTTATCCTTCCTTATTATCAAACTGTAACATAATAGAGCTCATCATGAAACGAATGGATAGCTTGATAGATAAATTGGTTGACTGATGCTTAATCCTTAAACTTGTTTAAGATTTTGGACAAATGTATTTGTAACTTTTTTAGTAGGATTGCGATGATATTGATGAAATGTGCTATATAAAGAGATTGCTTAATGGGTTGCTTCCACGCATTTAACTTATCCTGCCATATTATTAAAGTGTCACATAATAGAACTTATTATGAAGTAACTGATTGATTGATTGACTGATGTTTACTTCTACAAATTATAATTTTTTTTTTATTATTTATTTTATCATTTTTTTCTAACAGAGTTCAGTATGAAAGGCACTATATAAAAAGGCTGTTTGATGGATTGGTTCCACACATATTCTGAATTTCCCCATGGGGCAGTCCAAAGACATGCAGGTTAGGTGCATTGGCAATCCTAAATTGTCCCTAGTGTGTGCTTGGTGCGTGTGTGCCCTGCGGTGGGCTGGCACCCTGCCCGGGGTTTGTTTCCTGCCTTGTGCCCTGTGTTGGCTGGGATTGGCTCCAACAGACCCCCGTGACCCTGTAAGGATATATGGATGGATGGTTAATAAAGTTTATATAATCTAATCTGATTTATCCTTCCATATTATTAAAGTATTAGATAACAGAACTCATTATGAAATGTGCCAAACTGATTGATTGATTGATTGATTGATTGATTGATTGATTGATGTTTACTTCTAGCAGTTATTCAAATTTTTTTTTCACATTTTCTAACATTTGAGCTACTGTTTGTATGAAAATGTGCTATATAAATAAATGTTGTTGTTGTTGTTGTAACAGAGTTCAGTATGAAAGGCACTATATAAAAAGACTGTTTGATGGATTGGTTCCACACATATTCTGAATATCCCCATGGGGTTAATAAAGTTTATTTAATCTAACCTGATCTATCCTTTCATATTATTAAAGTGTGACATAATAGAACTCCTTATGAAATGTGCCAAACTGATTGATTGATTGATTGATTAATTCATTGATTGATTGAAGATGTTTAACTCTAAGAATTGCTCAATATTTTCGTTGTAAAATTTTCTAATACAGTTCAGTATGAAATGCACTATATAAATTTCACATAATTGGACTCATTTTGAAAGGTACTAAATTGATTGATTGATTGATTGATTCTACAAACCTGTATGGATTTTTGATGATTTTAAATGTAAATTTCTCTAACAGGGCTTGGTATGAAAGGCACCATATGAGACGATTGCTTGATTGCTTGATGGATGGATTTATCCAGCCCTATTATTGTATTACAGTGCCTTATAATCGGACTCACTACTTTAGGGGCCGCATTGACTGGTTGATGGAGTCACAATGTTTTTTTTTAATTTTATTAATTTTATTACAATCCATACATAGCAATCAAGTTTTTACAAAAAAAAAGAATTATGTTAAGAACAGATCGATCCCCACCCCTGAGAGAGAGAGCAAGCCAAACGGTATAAGATTTAAGGCTTGTAAACATACCTAAGTTAATACATTCTCTGTGCTTTATAAACTTATTTTAAAATATTACTGATTAGATCCTGCCATGTTTTGAAAAATGGAGTCACAATGTTTACTGCTGCAAAATATTGAAGACTTCAGATTATTGGTTTAAAGTTTTGTAGTTAAGTCTCACTGAGAAAGACACTGCTGATTGCCTGATTTCTCATTTATAGGTATACACTGTGAATTGATCTCTAATTTGGGTAGTCATTTTTGAGAGGGCTCATCAAGAAACACACTAAAGAAGTAAAAGTTAATAAAGATGAATGAATAAATGATGATAAAAGAAAAAGTTTCTCTCTGTCTTTCTCCACTAAACATCAACCCCACCATCACTGCCCGCCTGCCCATATGCCTCATTGATTTTGAATGCTTCATTTTATCTACCTGTGGCAGCCGTCATCTCAGCGTCTTCCTCTCGTACATCTAACATGAAATGCTTGGGTAAACAAAGCAGCTCAATTAACAGCCCTTCTTTGTCAGGTCTGCCATGTGTGTTTCCACAGACTACATTCACACCAGCAAAGTATGCCGTGAGATCCTTAATTTCTTTTTGGTAATTAATGGTTTCCTTGGAAATTGGAACAACAAATGAACCCTTGGAAGTCATCTTGCCTTCTTCAGGTTATCAGGTGTCCACTGTAAAACAAGGTGCTGTTCTCTATTAAAGCGGTTCAGGTGTCTTCTGCTTCTCAGTATCTACAAATTACCTGAAGGACTCCCTTCCAGCCCTTCATGAACAAAAGTTGAAGAGGAGGAGGAGAAAGAGTATATGGACAGGTTTCAATCGATGCATTGGCCTCTCTCTTGGGCAAAAAATGACATCTGGCAGTTTAGAGTTTATCAGCAGTCTGGACACATTAAACACGTGAAGCTCATATAAAGAGAATAATCAGATGCTCTTTGAATGGTACACATGTCAATATAAACAGATTTTAACAAGTGGAAGTCACTCTCCATATCCTCAATAGCACCATAACACATGGAAATCAGCATATTTAGGGACTGTCGCCCTCTAGTGACTAAAGCAACGCTTAGAGAATCCTCACACTTGTCAGTAGCAAATCTCACCACTGACTCAAAACGCAACCCTGAGCAAGGGGATTGTCAGAAGGTAACAGATATGTTTAAATCCACAGTAACTGGGAAATTATTAGGAACACCTCTGTACCTGCTAATCCTTGCAATAATCTAATTTTTTTCATTTTTATTACTATTTAATTTAATATTGTTTCTTTGTATCAGTATACTGCTGCTGGATTATGTGAATTTCCCCTTGGGATTAATAAAGTATCTATCTATCTGTCTATCTGTCCATCATATAGTGCCTTTCATATCTATCTATCTATTTATCTATCTATCTATCTATCTATCTATCTGTCCATTATATAGTGCCTTTCATATCTATCTATCTATCTATCTATCTATTTATCTATCTATTATATAGTGCCTTTCACATCTATCTATTATATAGTGACTATCTATCTATCATATAGTGCCTTTCATATCTATCTATTATATAGTGACTATCTATCTATCATATAGTGCCTTTCATATCTATCTATCTATCTATCTATCTATTATATAGTGCCTTTCACATCTATCTATCTATTTATCTATCTATCTATCTAATAGGCCAATCATGTGCCAGCAATGCAACGCTTATCATCCTGCAGGTGCAGGGTGAGGAGTTTCAGTTAATTTTGACACCCAACGCCAGAATGGGGAAAAGATGTCACCTCAGTGATTTTGTCTGTGGCATGATTGATGGAGGCAGATGGGCTGGTCTGAGCATTTCTGATCTCCAGGGACGAAACTCAATTTCTACTTAGGTGTGAGGAGAATGTATATGTAGCATGCCAACATCATCAAATGGCATACATCTAACTGGTGCTTGAAATAGTTAACTATACAAGTAACTCATTAGTTTTAGCAATAGCTTAAATGATGCTTTGTTCATTTTCTTTTATAGATGGCAATGAATAAAGACTAATTACTACAGCACGATTCTTCCTTGTTTTCTGATATGGCATCCCTCGAGCGTGTATTTTTTCTGAGACAGTCTTGTAAACTGATGTTGCTATAACTCGACATTCTCAAATTGTGAATTTGAGGTCCAAAATACAGTCATATGAGAAAGTTTGGGAACCCCACTCAGCCTGCATAATAATTGACTCTCCTTTCAACAATAAAGATAACAGTGGTGTGTCTTTCATTTCCTAGGAACATCTGAGTACTGCGGTGTTTTCTGAACAAAGATTTTTAGTGACGCAGTATTTAGTATGAAATGAAATCAAATGTGAAAAACTGGCTGTGCACAAATGTGGGTCCCCTTGTCATTGTGCTGATTTGAATGCCTGTCACTGCTCAGTGCTGATTACTTGGTTGGATGAGCTCGTGAAGCCTTGAACTTCATAGACAGGAGTGTCCAATCATGAGTGGTCAAAGGTATTTAAGGTGGTCAATTACAAGTTGTGCTTCCTTCCCTTTGACTCTCCTCTGAAGAGTGACAGACAGCATGGGATCCTCAAAGCAACTCTCAAAAGATCTGAAAACAAAGATTATTGAATCTCCTGGTTTAGGGGAAGGTTACAAGAAGCCATCTCAGAGGTTCAGACTGTCAGTTCAACTGTAAGGAATGGAATTAGGAAATGGAAGGCCACAGGCACAGTTGCTGTTAAACCAGCAGGTCTGGCAGGCCAAGAAAAATACAGGAGCGACATATGAAGAGGCAGGATTGTGAGAATAGTGACAGACAACCACAGATCACCTCCAAAGACCTGCAAGAACATCTCGCTGCAGATGGTGTATCTGTACATCGCTCTACAATTCAGAACATCTGTATGGCAGGGTGATGAGAAAGAAGCCCTTTCTGCACTCGCACCACAAACAGAGTCGCTTGTTGTATGCCAATGCTCATTTAGACAAGCCAGATTCATTTTGGAACAAAGTGCTTTGGACTGATGAGACAAAAATTGAGTTATTTGGTCAGAACAAAAAGTGTTTTGCATGGCAGAAGAAGAACACCACATTCCAAGAAAAACACCTGCTACCTCCTGTCAAATTTGATGGAGGTCCCATCATGCAGTGGGGCTGTGTGGCCAGTTCAGGGACTGGGGCCCTTGTTAAAGTCGAGGGGTTGGATGAATTCAACCCAATATCAACAAATTCTTCAGGATAATGTTCAAGCATCAGTCACAAAGTTGAAGTTACGCAGGGGTTGGATATTCCAACAAGACAATGACCCAAAACACAGTTGGAAATCTACAAAGGCATTCATGCAGAGGGAGAAGTACAATGTTCTCGAATGGCCGTCACAGTCTCCTGACTTGAATATCATCGAAAATCTATGGGATGATCTGAAGCAGGCTGTCCATCAAATTGAACTGAACTGGAGAGATTTTGTATGAAGAATGGTGAACAATACCTCCATCCAGAATCCAGACACTCATCACAGGCTATAGGAGGACAGCGTCTGGAGGCTCAAAGGAGCAAAAGGAGGCTCAGCTAAGTATTGATGTCATATCTCTGTTGGGGTGCCCACATTTATGCACCTGTCTAATTTTGTTATGATGCATATTTCATATTTTCTGTTAATCCAATAAACTTAATGTCACTGCTGAAATCCTACTGTGTCCATTATGCATGTCAGATATTAAAAGAAAGTTGCTACTTTGAAAGCTCAGCCAATGAGAAACAAAAACCCAAAGAATTAAGAGGGGTTCCCAAAATTTTTCAATTGACTGTCCTTCACTTCAACTGCCCCCAGTTATGTCTCCAGGTCTCAATGAAGTCCCATTGCAATCCCATTGTTGAGGAATCAACAGGTTGTGGCAAACAGTGACTGGGCTCCTTCTATTAAGGTAAGAGTGAGATGTTTATTGAGTTAGTTGATGGGGTGGTTTCTTTTGGATGGTGTTTACCATACAAAGGCACTATAAATAGGTAGCTTTCCTTTAACTCCGTCAAGACGACCCTGTGCTTGCAATCCTCTTGTTATGGTACAATCAGGTTGAGGCAAACAGTGACTCAGATCTTTTTGTTGGGGAAGATCTATTGAGTCAGATCTTTATCAGCTTGGATAAAGTAATGGTGCTGTCATCCCCTTGAACCCTCGGACCAGACTCCAGACACCGGGTTAAAGTCCAAAAGTTGACTTTATTAAAGCAATAATGTGCACAAAGCACCCTCCACTCCACAATACTCATAAATAATAAACCAATAGTCAATAAACACAATCCTCCAACTCCAACGTTGCCACCCTTCCCCCCGACTCAGCTCGTCCGTCTGGGATTTCCCAGAGTCCTTTATAGTCCTTGACCCAGAAGTTCTTCTGAACCCGCAGTCCATGTGACTTCCTAGCACTTGAAATGATGAAAACTCCTCTTATTCAACCCGGAAGCACGTCATTTCCTCTGTCCATGTGACTAGGACGCACTTCCAGGTTGTAGGGAAAACCATCGTTGTTCCTCCCTGCAGCACCTTCTAGCGGCCCCCATGGTATCCAGCAGGGCTGAGGATAAAAACTCAATTGTCCTTAATTCCCTGCTGGCATTCAGGGCACCTCCATGCTGCAGGGAGGGCGTCACCTGGTGGCCTGGGGGTATTGGCAGGGGACGAATGGCCGGCCATAATCCACAATACTTTAAAATAAAGGTAAGGTGAATAAAGCATCACTACTGAGGACCCCCATTGTAATTCTCGTGGTGCCTTGGGATTATGTTTGCTATGGAAAGGATGTCTTAAGCTCCATCAAGGAAGCCCTTCCTTGCAGTCCTCTTATTAGGGTACACCAGCTTGTTGCAAAAAACGACTCAGAGCTTTCTGTTGAGGAGGGCCTATTGAGTCAGATCATTATTAACTTGGCTGAAGAATAATGTTGGTTTTAGAAAGGTGCTATATACTGTAAATTAAAGTTAGAGTGATTAAAGTACCGTTACCTAGGCCTTCCATTGTAATCTTCTTGGTGCCATGGGATCATGTTTGCTATGAAAGGTTGTCTAAAGCTCCATTAAGGAGGTCTTGCCTTGCAGTCCTCTTGTTAGGTACAACCAGGATGTGGCTAATAGTGATTTGGGTCCCTTCATTAGATGAAGGTGTAATGAGTCGTAATTGTATTTATTTAACTGATGCGGTGGTGCTGCGGTGGGCTGGCACCCTGCCCGGGGTTTGTTCCTGCCTTGTGCCCTGTGTTGGCTGGGATTGGCTCCAACAGACCCCCGTGACCCTGTGTTAGGATATAGGGTTGGATGGATGGGGTGGTGTTTGCTTTAGAAAGGTGTTACAATAAAAGCAGATTATATAAAGCACCTTCACAGAGGCCCTCCATGTCATTCCTCTTGTTGGAGGATCACTAAGTTATTGCAAACAGTGACTCATGTCCCTCTTTTAATTAAGACTTAATGACTCAGATGTTTATTGGTTTGGTTGCTGGGATGGTGCCTTAGGGTGGTGTTTGCTATAGAAAGTTACAATATAGAGTAAAGTAAGGGTTATCTGTTTTTTATTTAATATTTTGGGCACACATCAGGAGGTAATTTAAGCTTCAATTAGAGTTGACAGCACAGGTATGACACCTTCAATTGCAAAGTCTTCCATGGATTTCAAGAGACAATAACAAAGTAAAACAGATGTGATGACACCCAAAGAACATATTTAAAATGGAATAAATATTACGGCGGTATACACATAATGTCATTTAAATACAAAATATAAAAAAGAGGAAGATGAGGGATAGTTGTGCAGTCACGTCCGCATATGTGTGTGCGTGGAAATCGGTGTGTCACATCCTTGTACATTTCGATGCAGGAGACGTGCTTCAGATATGATTGTTTTCTAGACACAATTAACGTGACACGTCTCTCTAGCGAGTTGCAATCTTAAAGAGCTTTTCCGTAATTAAGATGGCAGAGTAATTAGTATTATATGACACCCTTCATTTGCAAGCTATCCTTGGTGTCTCACATCACACGGCAGGCAGGAGCGGCAGCGGAGCATAAATCGAGCAGACAGCTAAATGGGCTACTTTGCATGAAACTTCACGAGGGGGAAAGGAAAGAAGCTACCTGAAATTTCAGATGAATACCGGGTCTGCCTTCTTCGCTTTGCTATTCTTAATTAATGGGTATCACTCAAATATACACAATACTGAAATACTTCAGAAAATAGAAACCTCCCAACCCTAACCTTACCTGAGGGTAGGTGATCTGCCTGACTATGAAGGGGTTTCCAGGGACATAGATGGCCTCATCGGCATATGGCATTAAATAAATGGTGACTTCTGAGCCTAGGAAAGAAAATCATCTGAGAACACCTCAGAGTGGCAAAAAGGGGGTGTCTTAGAAGAATAGGGGATGGCACATGTTAAAAGATTCCTAATGCCCCGCAGTCAATGAGCACCTATTGGGACATCTGATAGCCATGATCTGAGATGGACCAGGAGTTCAAGAGTGTAAGGAGAACTTTATTAAGAGAATTAAGTTATTAAAATGCAATGGTGCATAGCCAGCCATTCAATAAATAAGACTCCTTAAAAAGACAATCATGTCCATATAAATGGTGTCTTTAGGTGTTCAAAATAAACATCCAATTAAAGAAATACATATTTTTAAAAACCCTTCCTGAGGTATTCCATTTTCCTTTTGTTGGGACATCATAACAAATCCCTGTCACGTGGCCTGACACTTTCTGATCTGCCACCACATTTTTTGTCCTACAGACCTGAACTGTCACCTCAGTCTGTGCATCACCAACCCAACCTGCCATCTTGGTGGGTGCTCTGCAGCTCCTGATCTGCCACTTTGGTCGTTGTCCCACAGACTTGAACTACCACCTTGGTCGGTACCCCAGAGCTCCTGAACTACCAGTTTGGTCCATACCCTGCAGTTCCTGATCTGTCACCTTGGTCATTGTCCCACAGACCTGAACTGCTACTTCAGTTGGTACCCTGCAGCTCCAGAACTGCCACCTTGGTCCATACCCTGTAATTCCTGATCTATCACCTCAGTCAGTAACTCACAGCTTGTGATATGCCACCTCAGTTGCTGTCCCACAGACCTGAACTCCCACTTCAGTCTGTACCCTGCAGCTCCAGGACTGCCACCTTGGTTGGTACCCCGTAGCTACTGAATTGTCACCTTGGTCCATACCATGTAGTTCCTGATCTGTCACCTCAGTCAGTAATCTATAGGTCATGATATGCCACCCCAGTCGGTACCCCACAGGTCCTGACCTGCCATCTCGTAGCTCCTGAACTGGCACTTTAGTTGGTACCCTGCAGATCCTAAACTGCCACTTCAGTTGGTACACCGCAGCTCCTAAACTACCACCTTGGTCGGAGCCCCAAAGCTCACCCGGCTTTGTCCCCACAGAACAGCTGCTGCTACGCTGTGCATCTTTCTTTCTGCTTAATGTTCTCTCCATTATCCTGTGCTCACTGAAAGTCAACAGACTTGAATATAGTCACATTATGGAACCTTTACCCCAGCTATTAGTCCTGCTCTCTTCTGTGGCCATGGCACTGTCTGATCTGCCACCTCAGTCATTCTACAGACCTGAACTACCACGTCAGTTTGTACCCCGCAGAGTCCAGAACTGTCACCTCAGTCAGTGCCTCACCAACCCAACCTGCCATCTTGGTTGGTACTCTGCTACTCCTGAGCTGCCACCTCAGCCATTATCCCACAGTCCTGAACTGCCACCCAAGTCAGGACCCTGCAGCTCCAACACTGCCACCTAATTTGGTATCCCACAGCTCCTGAGCTGCCACCTCAGTTGGCATACTGTAACTACTAAACTCCCACCTAGGTCAGTGACTCGCCAAACCAACCTGCCATCTTGGTTGGCACCCTGCAGCTCCTGAACTACCACTTTAGTTGGTACACCACAGCTACTAAACTGCCACCTCAGTTGGCACCCTGAAGCTCACCTGAATTTTGCCCACAAAACTGCCGCTGCTATGCTGTGGATCCTCCTTTCTGCTTAATTTTCCTGCAGCTTCTCTCCATTCTGTTGTCCTCACTGAAAGTTGGCAGACTTGAATACAGCCACATCATGGAACCTCTACTCCAGCCATTGGTCCTGCTCCATTCTGTAGATCAACAGAGCCCACTCTGCCCATCCTCTCCTCTCAACAGAGAATACCTCTCATCAAAAAACAACTTTCTGATGATGAGCGACCGCTCTTTCCTTTCTTATTCTCCTTTTGTTCCATCCTTTTGTTCCATCAGGTGATCACCTTTATGTCTAAAGTCATAGGGCCACACCAAAAAAGAATTAGAAACATTAATAAATGACATTCGGTTATCATTATCTGCATGGGTTACAATTCTAAAAAAATCTACAGATATGGAAAAGTCAGAAATAGCAGCATTGATCCTATGGGAGAAATGGAGTTAAGTTCCTGAGTGAGGACCAGAGAAGGAAGGCAGGCTTGAGTGGATGTGCCTGAACCTCCGCTCTCACCCCACAAGGCTCATCATTGATTCCTCCACTGTTTCTCCAACAGAAACATTGTTTACGACTTTTACTTCCTCTGTAATCAAGCTTGATCATTTTCTAGGTGCGAGCGACCACAGCAGGGCTGATCTGAGGACCTCACTAAATCATTCAATTGGTAGCAGTGGAACGAAAAGTGAATTATCACACCTCAATTCTAAGAAACCAGGTACTGCTCATCACCTGGGTGAAAACCATACAATTGGTGAAGCATGGTGGTGGCAGCATCACAGACTGGAAAACTAGTTAGGCTGGAGGGAAAGCTGGACGAAACAAAGTCCAGAGATATCCTTGATGAAAACTTGCTCAAAGGCACTCTGGACCTCATATCACCTCCCAACAGGACAAAGAAATGGAATGAGAGCACAGGAGTGGCTTTAGGGACAACTATGGGATTGTTCTTGAGATGCCCACCCAGAGCCTGAACTTGAACCCAATGGAACATCTCTAAAGAGACCTGAGAATAGCTGTCCACTGATGGTCTACATCCAACCTGACAAAGTTTAAGAGGATCTGCTGAGAAGAGATAGGTTAGGAGCAGGCGCTGATACAGCACATTGCCACCCCCACCACATGACAAACAATATAATACAATACAATTTATTTTTGTACAGCCTAAAATCACACAAGGAGTGCCGCAATGGGCTTTAACAGGCCCTGCCTCTTGACGGCCCTCCAGCCTTGACGCTCTTAAGAAGACAAGAAACAACTCCCAAAAAAACCCCAGTAGGGAAAAAATGGAAGAAACCTCAGGAAAGGCAGTTCAAAGAGAGACCCTTTTCCAGGTAGGCTGGGCGTGCAGTGGGTGTCAAAAGAAGGGGGTCAATACAATACAATACAATACACAGAACAGAACAAATCCTCAATACAGTATACAAATAAAAATTTTAGAAGTACGGAGTAGAATTTAACAATAGATGATATCACTTAATATGATTTGGATTTGTTCAGAGTCCTGGAGACCTCATCCATCAAGCTGTCTCCCCCATTTGGCCATTCCACAGCTGAATCAGTGCTAGGCCAGCCAATCCAATGAAAGGATTCCCACGATTCCAGTGATCCTCCATCAGGGATGACTTTACCATAGGCAGGCAAAACAACTTGGCAGGTGGGCAGTGGCACCAAGCGCCACATTTGAGTGCTGAGAAGAGAAACAGAACAGGTGAGGTTTAGTAACAAATTATAACTGTCATGTTACTGATGTTTTAGTGCTAATGACTGACAACAGAGATACAGTCTGTACAGTTAATCAGCAGCTCTAGTCAGGGTGTGCTAAACTGAAGTAGTGAGTCTTTGAAAGCTGAGACCGAAGGGGCATCTCTTATAGTAGCAGGCAGACCACTCCACAGTTTAGGGGCCCTGTAACTAAAAGCTCGACATCCCACTGTTATTTTATTAATCCTTGGAATCCTAAGCAGACCGGCACTTTGAGATCTTAGTGTGCGCTCTGGTTTGTAAGTCATGATAAGTTCAGACGAGTAAGCCGGACCTTGGCCATTTAATGCTTTATATGTTAAAAGGAGGGTTTTGAAATCTGCCCTAAACTTATCCGGGAGCCAGTGTAAGGATTTAAGAACTGGAGTTATGTGTTTGTATTTTCTTGTTCTTGGAAAAAATTTTGCAGCAGCATTTTGGATTAAGTTTGAACATCCAGTGAACACCGCATTGCAGTAGTCAATCCTACTAGAAATAAATGCATGAATTAATTTCTCACAATCCTGTTTATTTAGAGAGCGCCTTAATTTCCCCACATTTTTAAGATGGAAGAAACCTGATTTGGACATCTTTGTAATGTGCGCTTTAAATGACCTGCTAGAGTCAAAGATAACTCAGAGACTGTGGGCTGATTCAGTGAAATTAATGGAGATTCCAACGGAGTTAAATGATGACAGAATATTGCTGTGATCAGCATCATTCTCTCCAACAATTAACATCTCTGTTTTATCGTTGTGTTTAAAGACAAGTAGTTCTCATCCATCAACCCCTTTAATTCACTAACACAACTAATTAAAGACAACATCAGAGAAACTTCATTTGATCTAAAAGAAAAGTATAACTGGGTGTCATCTGCGTACGAGTAAAAAATGAACGTGATGTTTCCTAATGAGAGATCCCAGTGGAAGCCTGTAAAGTGAAAACAGTGACGGTCCGAGTACTGAGCCCTGCGGGACACCATATTGAACTTCTGTGTATAATGATGGAGTCCTGTCAGCACATTTCTGTAAATATTGGAATTGATTTGATAAATAAGAACTAAACCAAGCGAACCGAGTGCCCGTGAGCCCAACATCGTTTTCTAGCCTGTGCTGTAAAGTCGAATGGTCAATGGTGTCAAACGCTGGGCTTAAATCTAACAACATAATTACAGTGGAGTTTCCTTCATCAGAGGACATCAGAATGTCGTTTACAACTCGCGTTAGTGCCGTTTCTGTACTATGACCAGTGCGGAAACCAGACTGGAATTTCTCAAATAAATTGTAATACGTAAGATATGGCTGAAGCTGACTGGTGACTACTTTTTCTAGTACCTTTTTTTTTTTTTCTTTAACCACCTCAGGATCCCAGATTAGGACCTGAGTGCAGCCATGTGACGGGTGACACCTCAGCACCACACTAGTTCAGATGGAATGGAAGAGTGGGAGATTTTTATGGTGGCTGGAGTGCCAATTCTGCCACCAATCCCAAGGTTTTTCCCTGCAGGTTGGAGAGCCTACATGCAGGGCTGGATGCAGGTTAACGTCATACCCAGGATGGAGCAATTGCAGGTTTAGGGCCCAACAAAGTAGAGTCACTTTTGGTATTTACAGGATTTGAACTGGCAACCTTCTGATTGCCACTGCAAATCCCTAGCCTCAGAGCCACCACTCTGCCCCAAAACAGAACAATGAACAGAAAATCCCCAAGTCCAAGAGTGGAAAGCTTCTTGGGTCAAACCCAAAGCTGGAATTGTCACCAAGGGGTTTGAATACTTAGGTCAATGTGACAGTTTATAAATTGGCAAAAATGACGAAAAGTGTGTTTTCTAGACAGGCAAGGGACCTCTTCTGGTAGTCATTTACACTTCTTTTGCTCCATGATGATCAGTTTTGGTCTGGTGACCTCACCATTAGGGCTCATTTATACTTCACGCTCAGAATGCGTTCCCAGCGTTCATTTGACGCATCCTCCGAGCATGTCCTCAGAAATTAATGTGATGCCTGCGCGAGTTGCAGTACCAGCAAATATTTGGGGGACACAGTGTGTTCAAGTCACTGCATGATGTCAGAGTCTCTGTTTATGATCTAGATAGATAGATAGATAGATAGATAGATAGATAGATAGATAGATAGATAGATAGAAATGAAGGGCACTATATAATAGATAGATAGATAGATAGATAGATAGATAGATAGATAGATAGATAGATAGATAGATAGATAGATAGATAGATAGATAGAAATGAAGGGCACTATATAATAGATAGATAGATAGATATGAAAGGCACTATATAATAGATAGATAGATAGAAATGAAGGGCACTATATAATAGATAGATAGATAGATAGATATGAAAGGCACTATATAATAGATAGATAGATAGATAGATAGATAGATAGATAGATAGATAGATAGATATGAAAGGCACTATATGATAGATAGATAGATAGATAGATATGAAGTGCACTATATAATAGATAGATAGATATAAATGAAGGGCACTATATAATAGATAGATAGATAGATAGATAGATATGAAAGGCACTATATAATAGATAGATAGATAGAAATGAAGGGCACTATATAATAGATAGATAGATAGATAGATAGATATATATGAAAGGCACTATATAATAGATAGATAGATAGATAGAAATGAAGGGCACTATATAATAGATAGATAGATAGATAGATAGATATGAAAGGCACTATATAATAGATAGATAGATAGATAGATAGATAGATAGATAGATAGATAGATATGAAAGGCACTATATAATAGATAGATAGATAGATAGATAGATAGAAATGAAGGGCACTATATAATAGATAGATTGATACTTTATTAATCCCAAGGGGAAATTCACATAATCCAGCAGTAGTATACTGATACAAAGAAACAATATTAAATTAAATAGTAATAAAAATGAAAAAAATAAAAATAAAATGAATGTTATCATTTACTCCCCCGGGTGGAATTGAAGAGTCGCATAGTGTGGGGGAGAAACGATCTCCTCAGTCTGTCAGTGGAGCAGGACGGTGACAAAAGTCTGTCACTGAAGCTACTCCTCTGCCTGGAGATGACACTGTTCAGTGGATGCAGTGGATTATTCATGATTGATTCTATTTTCTATGTGGACCCTCCGGGATCGATGTGCCTTCTTCGATGTTTGATGAATGGTTCAATGTGGTGAAGCAAAATTCCGGCATACAGATGCATTCGTGGTGCTTTTATATTCAAGTTTTGCATATTCCCCAACGTAATGAAACGATACATTTTAAAAGTCTCACATACTATCTTCTGTGCCGTCTTTGCCGTTCTATTTTTTTTTGCACCTTCACAACATCATCAGAATGTATGGCAGCGTATTTGAGCCACAGAGAAAAAAATGAAGGACACGGTGAAAAGATGTACTTTGTGCTTAAAGTGGAAAATTAGGCTTAAATCTCAAAATCTCCACTAAAAGGGCAGTTCTAAATCATACCGGGACGTGGCAGAGTGCGCTGACTCTTTTTCTCCCTTTCCTGCAGACCACTCACCGGAGACGCCACCTGGCCCACTTGACGTCACCTTTGGAAGAAGACCTTGCCGGCTCCGCCCCCAGTGATGTCACATCTAGGCTAGAGCCAATAGCTAGAGACCTTCCTGAGCCGGACCCCTTTGATCTCACTTCCTGTCTTTCCCTTTAAAAGGCTCCACCTTTTCCCTTTTCCCTCAGTTCTGTTTTGGACTCGGTTGTGTACACAGCAAGAGCTATCATTTAAAACTACGATATGCAGCCAGGATACCAAATATACAGTTGGCTGCCCCAAACCTTGCTATGGCTCTTTGTGGAGTTTATGATGCCTCATACTTTATTTTATCATTAAAGCAGATCATCGTAAACGTCATCTTAAAACCGACCAAGTTGTTAATCACTACACGCTTGTGGGGCTTCCTCCAGACCTGCCAGAAGCGGCAGGCAGCAATCGCCACACAGAACACATTAAATGTATGAAATTCCAGCTCTCTACACATTTAGAATCCTTAGATTTGTATTTGATATCACTTTGATGATGGGATGCATTAAAGTATGTATGTTACGTTTTACAGGTAAATTGTTAACCCTTAAACCGCCGGAACCGGCTATTGTCGGTTCTGGCCAGCACGTCAGAACCGAGTAAGTTTGGCAACGTACAGTAAATCCAGAAAGTATTCACAGCTCATCACTTTTTTCACATTTTGTTATGTTACAGTCTTATTCCAAACTGGATTAAATTATTTTTTTTCCTCAGAATTCTACACACAACACCCCATAATGAAAACGTGAAAAAAGTTTACTTGAGGTTTTTGCAAATTTATTAAAAATAAAAAAATTGAGAAAGCACATGTACATAAGTATTCACAGCCTTTGCCATGAAGCTCCAAATTGAACTCAGGTGCCTCCTGTTTCCCCTGATCATCCTTGAGATGTTTAATTGGAGTCCACCTGTGGCCAATTCAGTTGACTGGACATGATTTGGAAAGGCACACACCTGTCTATAGAAGGTCCCACAGTTGACAGTTCATGTCAGAGCACAAACCAAGCATGAAGTCAAAGGAATTGTCTGTAGACTTCCAAGACAGGATTGTCTTGAGGCACAAATCTGGGGAAGGTTACAGAAAGGTTTCTGCTGCTTTGAAGGTCCCAATGAGCACAGTGGCTTCCATCATCCGTAAGTGGAAGAAGTTTGAAACCACCAGGACTCTTTCTAGAGCTGGCCGGCCATCTAAACTGAGCGATCGAGGGAGAAGGGCCTAGTCAGGGAGGTGACCAAGAACCCGATGGTCACTCTGTCAGAGCTCCAGAGGTCCTCTGTGGAGAGAGGAGAACCTTCCAGAAGGACAACCATCTCTACAGCAATCCACCAATCAGGCCTGTATGGTAGAGTGTCCAGACGGAAGCCACTCCTTAGTAAAAGGCACATGGCAGCCCGCCTGGAGTTTGCCAAAGGCACCTGAAGGACTCTCAGACCATGAGAAACAAAATTCTCTGGTCTGATGAGACAAAGATTGAACTCTTTGGTGTGAATGCCAGGCGTCACGTTTGGAGGAAACCAGGCACCGCTCATCACCAGGCCAATACCATCCGTACAGTGAAGCATGGTGGTGGCAGCATCATGCTGTGGGGATGGAACTGGGAGACTAGTCAGGATAAAGGGAAAGATGACTGCAGCAATGTACAGAGACATCCTGGATGAAAACCTGCTCCAGAGCGCTCTTGACCTCAGACTGGGGCGACGGTTCATCTTTGAGCAGGACAACGACCCTAAGCACACAGCCAAGATATCAAAGGAGTGGCTTCAGGACAACTCTGTGAATGTCCTTGAGTGGCCCAGACAGAGCCCAGACTTGAACATCTCTGGAGAGATCTTAAAATGGCTGTGCACCGACGCTTCCCATCCAACCTGATGGAGCTCGAGAGGTGCTGCAAAGAGGAATGGGCGAAACTGGCCAAGGATAGGTGTGCCAAGCTTGTGGCATCAAATTCAAAAAGACTTGAGGCTGTAATTGCTGCCAAAGGTGCATCGACAAAGTATTGAGCAAAGGCTGTGAATACTTATGGACATGGGATTTCTCAGTTTATTTATTTTTAATAAATTTGCAAAAACTTCAAGTAAACTTTTTTCATGTTGTCATTATGGGGTGTTGTGTGTAGAAGTCTGAGGAAAAAAAAAGAATTTCATCCATTTTGGAATAAGGCTGTAACATAACAAAATGTGGAGAAAGTGATGCGCTGTGAATACTTTCCGGATGCAACTGTACATTCATTGAACTCCACAACTGGCTATCGTCACTTCGCAGTTCAATTTTCCAGCACTCCGGAGCTGATCAGTCCATGCCGCACCGTGCAGTTCTGCAGCGACGCTGTCCCTGGGATTCAGCCACTGTACTAGATGAGCCTGCAGGCATCGGCATTGGACTCTGTGTGCTTTCGTGCAGCCAATTCAAGTGCAGTTGGCTTGGAGATTTACTGAATTTCATCAGTGGCATCAGTTGCAATATATATCATATAAATATATATACATATCAGTAGCATAGTCAGTCAGTCATTTTCCAACCCGCTATATCCTAACACAGGGTCACGGGGGTCTGCTGGAGCCAATCCCAGCTAACACAGGGTGCAAGGCAGGAAACAACCCCCGAGCAGGGTGCCAGCCCACCGCAGGACACACACACACCAAGCACACACCAGGGACAATTTAGGATCACCAATCCACCTAACCTGCATGTCTCTGGACTGTGGGAGGAAACCCACGTAGACACGGTGAGATCCCGGGAAGCGAATCCTGGTCTCCTTACTGCGAGGCAGCAGCGCTACCACTGTGCCACCGTAAAGTGTCCTTGAAAAGGCGCTACATAAATTAAGCTTATTATTATTATAATCCATCCATTATCCATCCCGCTATATCCTAACACAGGGTCACGGGGGTCCGCTGGAGCCAACTCAGGGCGCAAGGTAGGAAACAAACCCCGGGCAGGGTGCCAGCCCACCGCAGGGCACACACACACATACCAAGCACACAATTTAGAATCAGCAACACACCTAACCTGCATGTCTTTGGACTGTGGGAGAAAACCCACCCAGACACGAGGAGAACATGCAAACTCCACGGAGGGAGGACCCAGGAGGTGAACCCTGGTCTCCTAACTGCAAGGCAGCAGCACCATCGTGCCGCCCTGTACATGTTGTTCCAGTAGTTTTTTTAATAGTTTGTATGGTTCATTGGCAGTGTGTAAAATGACCCGTGTTGCAGTAATTGTGATGCTCTTTGCATGCTCTTTCCATTAAAATTTCACTTTTTCTTGGTGAATTGTGACATTTGCTTAAAAAGTGCAGCAAAAAAGTATTTGCTGTCCAGGGGTGTATTAACGCCCCAAGTATGTGGCAGTTTAAGGGTTAACTTTGTTTAAATATTGAATATTTTTTAATAATCACAAGTCGGGGCATCAAGGTGACAGAGCAGTAGAGTCTCGCAGGGAGTCACGTCCCCGGTGTTCCTTGCCTGGAGTTTACGTTTTCCTGGTGGGTTTTTCCACAGTGGGCTGCGGTTTCCTTCCACAGACATGAAGTTTTGGGGATTTGGTGATATTAAAATGATGCCAGCGTGTGTGTGTTTGCTTGTGTTCACCTTGTGATGAGCCCAGGGTTTATTTCTGCCTCGTGCCCGATGCTGGCACATCCCCGGACTGATGGATGTAATCAATAAATATCCTGTTCAGAGATACTGTGGCAAAGGTGTCCTTGGAATTTAATGGACGTTTCAGGCAATTCACAACACAGTGAAGCCGAACGTTTTCTCGCCGTGAAGATATCTCGCACTGCCGCCTGGTGGAATCTTCCAGATTTACGTAAACTAAGGGTGCAAGTACAGTATAAACAGTGCAACGCTTGTGTAGCAGTAGCGTCCACAGACGCATGTGTTACCTCACATGAAGTATAAACCTGGCCTTAGACTTCATCCTTCCTTCATCTTTCAATTCAGTTTTCACCCTCTGTCATTTGAGCCCACGACATGCCCACGTTATTCAGAGCAGTAACTACCTGAGACTGTTTAAGAGTCCCTGTTGGGACGCCTGCTATAAAGAGTTTCGGCTGAGGACTCTGGTTTCCTCCCATAATCTAAATGACAGGAGATGTTTCCAGATTTCAATTCTAATTACTCATCTGTACTCCCTAGTTACTAAAACACTCTGTTTGGGTCAGGGATAAGCAAAAAAAATAATAATAATCTTCATTTGGGACATACTTCAGCACCGCAACATCAGAAATGTGGTCTCTCAGTGCTGCCCTGAGGTGAATTAGCATAAATGTAAATGTACTGCAAAACAGCAATGAATATTCATAAGGACAACAAAAGAACAAGTCAGACATTTCTGTATATTAATGAATGTATCGTCTGCTCCCTCCAGGTTTGTTTTTGCACATGTTTACCGCAACCCATGTGTGGTCTCCTATTTTTTTCGGATATCGATAGTGAAACAGGGGTACCTGTGGGGCACCATCCAAGGGGGGGGTGATGAGATCAACCAGTCAGACTTGGAGGCCTCTAAAGGTTGTTTCATCCTCCAGGTTACATTGCATTGTATGGTGGCGTTTAGTGAACCGAGACCTGGCCATAAGTGAAACCCAAAATTTCACAGGTCACATCAAAGCCTTCGTCTTCATCACGAAATCCTTTACTGCTTCCATGCTGTGTTGGTTAGGCACACTGACTTCCTATTTAATATTTTAAATATTAAATATGAAATTATTTATTTAATTTTAAATATTATGAAATAATTCTAGTAATGAGTCAGTCTGTGATTTTATGATCCATTCCTTCAGAAATTACTGAAAAAAAATCATTTATATTTTGGAGAGACGATTACACCCATTAATCCCTTCCTAATAGCCCCAATTTTTTTTTTTTTGTGCCCAAAATTAGAGCCTTCACTTTCCATTAAGACCATCTGGAAACACAGTCCTTAATCCAATCCTGCTCCTTCCTGACCCTCAACGTCTTATTCCACACACTGTTATGTTCAATTTCAACCATTATCAGATTATGAGTCATGTCGAAAAAGTGAGGGTACTGGGCTGTCTATCAGACGAAGATGCTGAACAAATCTCAAACAGGTAGTATTCCTGGTTTCACCAATAAAAATCGGTCAACAGGTCCTACATTGTATCCCATAAATACAATTGATTGAGTCTAGTTTGAAGGTCTGTAAAATAGGCCTCTCTTTCTGAGAGAACCTATTGTACAAGATCTTTTTATTTTTAAATGGGATCCTCCAAGCTGCGGTGGGTTGGCACCCTGCCCGGGATTGGTTCCTGCCTTGTGCCCTGTGTTGGCTGGGATTGGCACCAGCAGACCCCGTGACCCTGTGTTCGGATTCAGCGGGTTGGATAATGGATGGATCCTCCAAGCCAATTTATTAGGCTTTTTCATATTACATGACACGTGTACCAACAAGTTGCTGCTGGATTATGTGAATTTCCCCTTGGGATTAATAAAGAATCTATCGATCTATCGATCTCTCTATCTATCAATCATTACATAGTGTCTATCTATCTATCTATCATTACATAGTGCCTTTCCTATCTATCTATCTATTATATAGTGCCTTTCACATCTATCTATCTATCATTATATAGTGTCTTTCATATCTATCTATCTATCTATCATTTAATAGTGCCTTTCCTATCTATCTATCTATCTATCTATCTATCATTTTACAGTGCCTTTCCTATCTATCTATCTATCTATCTATCATTTAATAGTGCCTTTCCTATCTATCTATCTATCTATCATTTTACAGTGCCTTTCCTATCTATCTATCTATCTATCTATCATTTTATAGTGCCTTTCCTATCTATCTATCTAAGTCTTTTAAATTTTTGTTGTGCCTGTAAGATGTAATTATTTTAATTTGTTTTAATGGACTGTAGGTCTGTTGTAATTGATTGATATTTTGTCTAAGAATACTTACTGTCTGTTGAGCCTGTCCAGAAAAGTCAGTCAGTCAGTCAGTCAGTCAGTCATTCTCCAACCTGCAATATCCTAACACAGGGGTCTACTGGAGCCAATCTCAGCCTGCACAGGGCGCAAGGCAGGAACAAATCCCCGGGCAGGGTGCCAGCCCACCGCAGGGCACACACACACACTAGGGACAATTTAGAATTGCCAATGCACCTAACCTGCATGTCTTTGGACTGTGGGAGGAAACCCACGCAGACACGGGGAGAACATGCAAACTCCACGCAGGGAGGACCCGGGAAGCAAACCCAAGTCTCCTTACTGTGAGGCAGCAGCGCTACCCACTGTGCCACCCTGCCCAGAAAAGGTAAATATCAAAGGTAATAATGTACCATCCTTTTTATTTTTATTCTCAGGCAATACAAAACCGACTGAGTCTTTTGCACCTGACTCTACCTCCCCTAGCATCTCACCCAGAGGAACTACTCAATTATAATTAGGGAATAAAACATTTATAAATCAGGTCCCAATAGAATAATCTGGGATTAGGCCTACCTGATGACTATCTAATTTTAAATTTAATCTTAAAATCTGAATTATGTAATTTTCCCACTGATTTTAAGGTTAGTTTTAGGCTTTGATAGATCCTGTATTATTCCCAAAAATTCTGCAGTGCATGCCATTAAATTCTGTATTAAATTTAAGGTTAGGATTTTATCCCACCAAGAAGGAAAGGAGGCCAAATCCCAAAAATACATAGGCATCTCAATCCTGGAAAATTCAAGAGGGAAGGTAGAAGAATTGGAAAAAGAAAAATAACCTGATTTCCAAAGATAGTAAGGAAGGTTGGTCGATTTTAATTCCATCCATTCCTGATGTAAACAATAATTGGAAGCTAAAGAAATTGAATAATTCTCCTGTTCCACAGAATTGTCCGTCGCATGGATTGTGTGATAAGAAAAGACGTGAAATACTCAAAAAGATTTAAGGAATGACCCCTGTGGTGTATGGCCGGCCGTTTATCCCGGCCAATACCCCCAACCTGCCAGATGGAGCCCTCCCTGCAGTATGGAGGTTCCCTGAAGACCAGCAGGGCATCATGGACATTGTAGTTTTTATACACAGTCCTGCTGGATGCCATGGGGACCACTAGGAGACGCTGCAGGGAGGAACAATGGTTATTTGCCTTACGCCCAGGAAGTACGTCAGAGTCACGTGGACAAAGGGAATGATGTGCTTCCTGGGTGAAGAAAAGAAGGATTTTTATCTGACCCGGAAGTGTTCCAGGTCACATGGACAGAGAGGGCGAAACACTTCCGGGTCGAGGACTATAAAAGAGACTACAAAACACCAGAGAGCTGAGCTAGATGGAAGGGTGGCAACGCGTCTGGGACTGGAGGATTGTGATTATTGAATAGTGTATTGGTTTATTTAATGAGTATTGTGGAGGAGAGGGTGCTTTGTGCACTGTGGCTTATGAATAAAGTCATCTTTTGGACTTTTATCTGGTGTCTGGCCTCGTGGACAAGGGTTCAAGGGAGCAATACTGCCCCCTATCTGTCACACCCCGTATATTGGCCACCGGACAAAGTTGATCAGAATAATGGTCAAAAAATGAATCAAAATAGATCACATCAGACAATGACAGTTGGTTCAAGTTGGTTCAATGCGTTTTTATACAAAATGGCTGCCGGAAATGACATTGAGGAAATTATGTCATTGGGGTTGGCCGGAAGTGATGTCGTAAGGAAGTGCCGGAAGTATCATCTGTGGAGGCCGGAACTGACATCACTGTGCCGGAGCCGGAAGTAACGTCACAGAAGTTGTGTGTTTTGTTGTGGAAGCCATTTTGTGAGTCCGGAAATAAGGTAAGACGGTTCTTATTTTTCTTCTTTATTTCTGTTGGCCAAGAGAAAGAGATATCAGCGCACAAAATCAACCCTTCACCATGTGAAGTATCACTCACCTTTGGACTTGATGGCTGCTTCCTAATCGCGCATGTGCGGCAATTGTTAAAAGTGAAAGATCAGACAAAGAGAGTGGAAGATGGGGAGCCACTTCAACCACCACCAATGGGATGGCATCCACCTGGATATTACACAACAGCAGCCATTCTTGTACCACTTACCACACATTAGCTAACAGCTGGTGAAGGTGTGAGACAGGGAATTAGGGGACCATTAGGGAGCCCGAATGACCAGGCTGTGCTGGTCAGTTTAGTCAGGACCTAGGGGTACAGCTGACTCATTTCACGTGGCGGAGTGGTGGCTCTGAGGCTAAGGATCTGTGCTGGCATCCCAAAGGTTGCCGGTTCAAATCCCCGTCACTGCCAAATGAGATCCTACTCTGCTGGGCCCTTGAGCAAGGCCTGCAACTGCTCTAGGGGCACTGTACAATGGCTGACCCTGTGCTCTGACCCCAAGGAGTATGCGAAAACTAACAAATTCCTAATACGAGAAATTGTATAAGGTGAAATAAAGAACATATGAAATATGACCCCAGAGAGTCAGAACCTTAGTTATACGTCTCATCCTAAGAACGACACCTTGTTTTGCAGCACAGTCTCCCCGTCATTGCACTGGATTGGGATCCATACACAGACCACAGGATAAGCGCCCCCTGCTGGCCCAAACCAACATCTCTTCCAGCAGCAACCCTAGCATTTCTTGGATCAGGGGTTGCCAGCGCCAGTCCTGGAGGACCACCATGGCTGCAGCTTTTCATTCTAACCCTTTGCTTAATGAGCAACCTTATTTTGCAGCTAATTAACTTCTTTTGAACTCATTTTAATTGTCTTGTTCTTGAAGACTCAGACCCCTTAATTGTTTCTTTTTCCTTAATTAGCAGCCAAACAATAATCCAGCCATCCATTTTCCAACCCGCTGAATCTTAACTACAGGGTCACGGGGGTCTGCTGGAACCAATCCCAGCCAACACAAGGCACAAGGCAGGAACCAACCAGGTGCCAACCCACCGCAGGACACACACCCACACACCAAGCACACACTAGGACCAATTTAGAATCACCAATCCACCTAACCTGCATGTCTTTGGACTGTGGGAGGAAACCGGAGCGCCCGGGGGAAACCAACGCAGACACGGGGAGAACCCGGGAAGCGAACCCGGGTCTCCTAACTGTGAGGCAGCAGCGCTACCACTGCGCCACAGTGCAAAGAACATGCAAATGCCAAACAATAATGAGATACAAAATGAGCCAAAACAACTGGTGTCCATCATACAATATCTGAAAATAAACAAAAGATGAAGGTCTCAGGAATGTCAGTCTGTTCAGGTCCCCAAAACATTTTACCAGAGCTCTTAGAAAAGAGAAAATCAACAATTTCGGAAATGTCTGCTAATGCACTACGAGAGCAGCAACAAGCCACAAAATTAAGCAACGAGTTTAATTAAAGACAGGAATCGGCACCTCATTAAGCAGCTGGTGGGAGTGAAATTGGTTGGAGTTTGAGGCCTTCACTTAGCTGGTCTTCTGTTGGCTCCCTCACTTCACATTTCATTTCTGTTTGGGTGCCATTTAAGGAAAGAAATGAAGCAATTCTGAGGAACAATCAGGAAATTCATGGGAACAATTCTTAAAAAAGCAATTCTATTAAACTGAGTTCACAAGAAGTTAATTAGCAGCACAAACAGGGCACTCGTTTAAAAAAGGGTTAGAATGAAAACCTGCAGCCACGGTGGTCCTCCAGGACTGGACTTGGAGACCCCTGGCTTAGGTGGTCTCCCTATGCAAATGCTGCCCAGGTCTGAAAAATTGTGATTAGAAAAGGCCATTCAGCCCAACAAAGCTTGCCAATCCTATTTACAGTGGAAGAAAGAAACTGGAAATTGTAATAAAAGAAACTTTGTCCTCAGCTAGGACATTCTTTGAGTTGGGAACCGGGCAGGAGAAAACTTGTTTAAGGTGTCATTAATTTCTGTTCATGAAGAGGAAGCATTCTACTAAGCGACAGTTCCCAGCGCAGAGGTTGTCAGCAAATAGTCGCAGAGCAGAGACAGAGAGTCATTCTGATAGGTCACTAAATTTGCATAACTCTGCTGAATTAATCGTGACCTTTACTCTGATTGGTTAAAAGACATGAGATGTTTCAGCAGAGAGCATGGAATGCTTATGTACCCCAAAATAAAAGTCTCATTTCACTACATTCTAAGT
The DNA here is from genome assembly GCF_016835505.1 of Polypterus senegalus. Classification (NCBI taxonomy): domain Eukaryota; kingdom Metazoa; phylum Chordata; class Cladistia; order Polypteriformes; family Polypteridae; genus Polypterus; species Polypterus senegalus. The sequence goes on along the minus strand of NC_053155.1, from coordinate 313,379,896 downwards.
GCTGGTTTATACTCCATGTTCAGAACACGTATATGCATGCATCATGGCTGCCATGCGTTCATTTGATGCGTCCTCTGAGCACATCTTTAGAAATTAACGCGACATGTGTGAGAGTTGCAGTCCAAGCAAAAAGTCAGGGGGACGCAGTGTGATCAAGTCGGAACGTGACGTCAGAGTCTCTACTTACTCTCTACATGTGACAGAAAGCCGCTATGTGGCTTGATGTGCCTGCGTCGATGTTTAATGAATGGTTCGATGTGGTGAAGCGAAATGCTGACATACAGATACATTCATGGTGCTTTTATATTCAAGTGTTGCATAGTCCCCATCGTATTGACACGATACATTTTAAAAGTCTCACATACCGTCTTCTGTGCTGTTTTTTTTTTTTTATTTTATTTTCCACCTTCACAAAAGCATCAGAATGTCCGGCAGCGTATTTGAGCCACAAAGAAATAAATTAAGGACACGGTGAAAAGGTCTATTATGTGATTAAAGTGGAAATATTGGCTTTAATCTCGAAATCTCTACTTTAACCTCGTAGTTTATTTTATCATTAAAGCAGACCGTCGTAAATGTCATCTTAAAACCGACCCAGTTACTAATCGCTACACACTTCTGAGGCTTCCTCCTGAACTGGCAGCAGCAGCAGGCAGCGATCGCCACACAGAACACGTTACATTTATGATATTCCAGCTCTCTGCACATTTAGAATCCTTAGATTTATACTTGATATCACTTTCATGATGAAATGCATTAACGTATATATGTTACATTTTACAGATAAGTCGTTAACTTCATTTAAATAATGAATACACGTTAGGGCTGCACGGTGGCGAAGCTGTAGCGCTGCTGCCTCACAGGGAGTCACGTCCCTGGTGTTCCCTGCCTGGAATTTGCATGTTTTCCTAGTGGGTTTCCACAGTGGGCTTCAGTTTCCTTCCAAAGATATATTAAGGTTTAGGGATTTGGTGATGTTAAAATGACACCAGTGTGTATGTGTGTGCTTGTATTCCCCTTGAGATGAGCTGATGCCACATAGGGATTGTTTCTGCCTCGTGCCCGATGGTTGCAGAAATGGCCGCATCCCCGGACTGATGGATTTAATCATTAAACATCGTTTTCAGAGATATTGTGGCAAGGTGTCCACAGAATTTAACACTAGAATTACCAGAGCCTACGAAAAAACTCGTAGATCCGTCCCACCTTAAATCTCTTCGCACCTCTCCGTCAGCGTCTTTTGTCCTGTAAATGTGTGGATAAGCAGCGAGCAACCTACTATCACAGCCCCCACCGCCGCACAGTTTTCTCAGCTCAAGCCATTTTACCTGCGTGTCAGTTGCTTGGAGTTGTATAGAGTGAGAAGGCAAGCAAAATGACACCTTTTATAAATACTATATCGTTATTTGGAACACTTGCATTTCATATGTGCTCCGTGTCTACAACGATCTATGTAAACACATCGTTAAAACAGAAACATTTTTCATGTTTTAGTAATAATTGTAAAAATGTGGACATGAAGTTTATAATGTGTGAAGCCTGAAGTCCAAATATCAAAGAAACACTTTCACTAAAGGTACAAATATAACAGAACAAGTGCGTTTCTATTCAAAAATATATCTGCAGAAAAACAACCCGCGTTAGGGTGTGACATTGACACGCATTTACTACGACCACTTTGGTGGCGCAACGGTATCAACTGTTGAGTGGTAATCAAAACTTCATGGGTTTGATCCCGGACGAGTCCGTTTTGAGAAGTGAGCTGCTTGTATTCTTACTATTTTAGAATAAAAACTTACATTTGATTTCAGTCTGTAACAGCCGCTGTAATTTATGATACTTGTAAAGGTTAGGTTTGTGTTTTTTTGTTTTTTTTTATTCAGTTTTATTCTCTCAGTCTCGTTCACGATCCCACCCCCAGCTGCATTTGACACTGCTGTGTTCACATAAAGACGTGCTATAACAGAGCTGAACTCAGATCATGACGACAGTTCTACTGTACATCGGAGCAAGAGTGTTTTTTTGTAGGCCCTGGCAATTCTAGTGTTAATGGATGTTTCAGGCAATTCACAACACAGTGAAGTTGAACGTTTTCTCACCGTGATGATATCTCGCACTGCCACCTGGTGGAATCTTCCAGATTTACGTAAAGTACACGCGCAACTTTAAACAGTAAAACACTGGAGCATGCATCACGTTGCGTGAAGTATAAACCCGGCCTTAGTCCTTTCAATATTTTCCACTACTTCTTGAGTTCCCGTGTGTGTGACATCTGTCTGGTCTTACTGGGCACATGACAGTCAGCTAACTTCTGGAATCAATCACCCAAGACCATCTTGTTCTTTGTTGTTCACTTGAACTTCAAGCGTTTCAGGAAACCAAATGAACAACTTTCTGACATTTATTAACCTTTTAATACTACTTCTAAGATAGATGAGATATTTACAAATTCCTTAAGAGTAACCCGCAGTGGTGGCTCTGAAGCGAGGGACCTGCACTGACATCTGGAACAGTAGGTTAATTAAATCACATGTTTAAATGAACTGATCTTGGCGTCATCTTGTGGTGGAGTCATTTTATGTTAATGTTTTGCTGAGTGCCATTCAGAAGGTGTGAGTCTCTCATGTTTATGTTCAGTTGTTATGGTGATTGGTAGCCATTTTGCTTACTCTACTCACATTGGTTGACAGAGAATGTGATCAAAGGTACACGACTGCACATGGCCTTTCATGTCTATCTATCGCTCACCTTTCTCATCTATCTATCCATCTATCTATCTATTGTCACACATGTGTGAGTAGGAGGAAGAAGAGTAAGAAGTTGGTTGGTGAAAGTGAAATTCCACGAGAGGAAATTTCAAGAATTTATGCAAAGAGATTTGGAAAAGTCTCACCCACATCTAAAACATTTACAACCACGCCCACGGTTCAATCATTTCTCAATTTTGTGTGAATGCTATTGACAGACACAGTTCGTGTAGAGAGAAAGACACAAGATTCACACACGGGCAGTTATAAATTGCGTTGTCACGATGTAAGTCCAAACACGGAATCAAAATTAAATGTGATATTGACAGAAAAGGTAAAAAAGTGAAAAGAGATTGAATATATGGACATACTGTAGGTGATATAACAGAATCATGTAGATAGTGTTTGGCTTTAAACTTTTAGTCGGAGACTTGTAGGTCGTCTAATTCGTGTTGTCATCCGAGTAAAGTAGTGTTTCTTCCCAATGAAGAAGCATATCCGTGAGAATTAAAAGTTTTGTCGTTTGGTGAAAGTGAAATCCACATACACGAGGGGCAGAGACGCGAAATTGCTGGTGCGTAAGGGGGTTGGCAAGCGAAGCCCCCTAGTTTTTCAAAAAAAAAATTCACTACAGACACCGAATGAGGCCCATTACCTGCATTGTAAGGGAGCGTCAGTTACGGCACTACGGGCATGGGGCTCAATTCCCAGAGGGTGATTCGGCTTGCAGGTACCTCGTTGTTGAGGATCCGAGTGGCTGGACCAAGCCCAAGTAACGCCTGGCTGTGGCAGACAGAGGGTCATTTCCATGGAGTGAGACTGGACTCTGTGTCTTCCTAGGGGTGGGTTGCCAACCAGGGTCCTGAGCTGTTTTGCCGTGTGGTGGGTGCGGCAACACACTGTACCAAGTGCATGCCCCTCAACCTGACCTGACCAAGAAAATCTACATTGAATCTTTCGTCCTAGTGTGCTGTCAGACTTGACAATTTTTGCCTAGCAGCATGGGTGTTGTCAAACAAAATGAGTCAGAGACATCCTGAAGATTCGGGGCAGCCACCCATATATTGTTTTCCCGGCTACAAAAGTAGCTTTTATATGAGCGATGTTCACAGAACAGAGTCCAAAACAGAACTAACTTGCATTGGGACAAGATTGTGATTTTAACAAAAAGGACGGGAAATGACATCAGCAGTACCAGAACCATAAGTGACATCTTCCTGAACAGAAGAGATATCATCGTCAGAAACTGGAAGTGACACCCTCGTGACCAAAAAGTGACATTATCGTCGGCAACAGAAACAGAAGTGACGTCTTCATGACCGGAAGTGATGTCATCATTGACACCGGAAACGAAAGTGCTCTCTTTATGACCAGTAGTGACGTCATCGTCAGTGCACTGGACAGGAAGTGATGTCTTCATGACCGGAAGTGATGTCATTGTCAGCTCCAGAAGTGACATCTTCATGACCAGAAGTGGCATTATTGTCGGCGGCAGAATAGAAAGTGACATCTTCATGACTAGAAGAGATGTCATCGTCGGTACCGGAAACCGGAAATGACACCTTCGTGACCAAAAAGTGCTGTTATCGTCGGCGGCAGAAATGGAAGTGCCGTCTTCATGACTGGTAGTGATGTCATCGTCGGTGCACCGGACAGGAAGTAACATCTTCATGACCGGAAGTGATGTCATTGTCAGCTCTGGAACCAGAAGTGTCGTCTTCGTGACCAGAAGTAGTATTATTGTCGGCGGCAGAACAGAAAGTGATGTCACTGTCAGCTCCGGAACCAGAAGTAACGTTTTCGTGACCAGAAGTGGAGTTATTGTCGGCAGCAGAACAGAAAGTGATATCTTCATGACTAGAAAAGATGTTATCGTCGGTGCCGGAAGCGACACCCTCGTAACAAAAAAGTGCCGTTATTGTTGGTGGTAGAAACAGAAGTGACGTCCTCATGATCGGAAGTGGCGTCACCATTGATGCCGGAAATGAAAGTGACATCTTTGTGACCGGAAGTGGCGTTATCATCGGCTGCAGAACCAGAAGTGAGGTCTTCCTGACCGGAAGTGAGGTCATAATCGGCACCGGAACCAGAAATGACACCCTCGTGACTGAAAGTGACGTTATCGTGGGCGGCAGAAATGGAAGTGATGTCTTTATGACTGGTTGTGACATCATCGTCAGTGCACCAGACAGGAAGTGACGTCTTCATGACCGGAAGTGATGGCATTGTCAGCTCTGGAACCAGAAGTGGCGTCTTCGTGACCAGAAGTGGTATTATTGTCAGCGGCAGAACAGAAAGTGACATCTTCAGGACTAGAAGAGATGTCATCGTCAGTGCCAGAAACCGGAAGTGACACCCTTGTGACCAAAAAGTGCTGTCTTCATGACCGGTAGTGACGTCATTGTCAGTGCACCAGACAGGAAGTGACGTCTTCATGACCGGAAGTGATGTCATTGTTGGCTCCAGAACCAAGTGGGATTTTCCGAGACTGAGAGAGCCAGTTAGCATACTCCGCCACCCTCTGGTCTGGCATAGAATTACTATTATTTCGGCCCTTTAGCTGTTTCCCATGCGTACGTGTGTGACAGTGTAAACTGGAGTGCCTGACAAACTTCACTCTAACACAAGGAGAACACGCAGACAGAGACCAGGCTGGGATTAGAACAGGGATAATGAGGGAAGCGTTGAGGAAACTGCATTGCCTCTGCTTTACTCTCACTATTCAAATTTTAACTCTAGCTATTATGTATTCTTGTAATTTTTTTTACCGTACCTCTTATTATTGCATGTAGCCAATCATCAACCCCGTCGTTGCTGTTATTGTCTCATATTATTTCAAGCCTTTTGCCTTTGATGTTTCGTACGACGTGACCTTCAGACATCCCGTTTGGAGCCTTTATGCTAATTTTCCATTCATGCTCCAACGCCCTCGGTTCTCCTACTTAGTTACCACAGACAGATGCTACGCCGCAACCTGTGCACCTGACATTATATCGCCTTCTCATCTCTGAAACGTTATCTGCGGGGGAGAGAAATCCTGCTGCCTAAGCCTGTCAAAAAGAAAGAAATGAGGGAGGAAGCCGGAGTTTTCTCGATCGCGATGAGTGCCTCAGGCTGTCACAACATTACTCCTCTGTAACCTTCAGTTTCTCCATTACAAATGCACATTTTTATCTTTTGTGCTTTGACGAGAAAAAAAAAACAAGACAAAGCACAGTAAAGTTGATTCATCTTTTTTAAGGGGGCGTCGATACGTTTGAGTGCGGAGCTTAAGCTTCATTTCTTCAGGCTTCATATTCGTCAGGTTTTGGGAATGGCCTATGCATAATTTAATTTATTTTTTCATACATTACCTCCGTTTTTCTTCAAATTTCATTAGTTGAAATACAATGAATAACCGAAAATGGTGAAAAGCTAAACAGCAATCTGCCAGAGGTTTAAATTAAAAGTTTAGGTTAGCAAAAACTGAAAAAGGGGAAATGTCAGAATATTACAAATGGGCCTTCTGTAGGGAACAGCTAATCAGCTTAGCAGTACCTGCAGCACCCCCTGGTGGTGACCACAAAGCTCAACACGACTGCACCAAAACACCAACTCCCGAGGAGCCCATCTAGCGTACTGGCGGACGTAAAGCCCCAAATACGCTTTCTCATCTGGTCCTTCCACTATGTAGGTACAACTTCTATCTCTCCGGTTTCCTCCCACAGTCCAAAGACATGCAGGTTAGGTGCATTGGTGATCCTAAATTGTCCCTAATGTGTGCTCGATGTGTGGGTGTGTGTTTGTGTCCTGCCCGGGGTTTGTTCCTGCCTTGCACCCTGTGTTGGCTGGGATTGGCTCCATCAGACCCCTGTGACCCTGTAGTTAGGTTATAGCGGGTTGAATAATAGATAGATGGATGGATGGATGGATAATGACTGACTATATGCTGTGCATATAAACTGCTCAAAAAATGGGAGGAACAATTTGAAAACAAATCAGATCTCAATGGGAAAAAAACCTTGCTGGCTCTCTCTACAACAACAAACAAACATTTATTTCTATAGCACATTTTCATACAAACAGTAGCTCAAAGTGCTTTACATAATAAAGAATAGAAAAATAAAAGACACAATAAGAAAACAAAATAAATCAACATTAAGTAACATCGAATAAGAGTAAGGTCCAATGGCCAGGATGGACAGAAAAAAAAAAAAAAACTCCTGACGGCTGGAGAAAAAAAATAAAATCTGTACGGATTCCAGACCATTAGACCGCCCAGTCCCCTCTGGGCATTCTACCTAACATAAATGAAACAGTCCTCTTTGGATTTAGGGTTCTCACGGAAGGGCTTGATGATGATGGTCACGTAGACTTCTGCCTTTTAATCCGTCCATCATTGTTTGAGCATCATGAAGCTTTGAGTAGGTGGAGGTGGCGCAGGCCACCACCACAAAGAAACCGGAAAAAGAAACTGAAGAGAGAGTAGGGGTCAGTACAGATTTTAGAGCCACTATGAATAGTTATTATGATGAATTGAACATACAGAGTATCATGATTAAGTTAAAGTGAAGTTAGGAGGAAGCCATGTTAAAGTAATGTGTTTTCAGCAGTGTATTAAAGTGCTCTACTGTACCAGCCTGGTGAATTCCTATTGGCAGGCTATTCCAGATTTTAGGTGCATAGCAGCAGAAGGCCGTCCGCCTCACCACTTCTTTTAAGTTTTGTTCTTGGAGTTCTAAGCAGACCTTCATTTGAGGATCTAAGGTTACGATTTGGAATATAGCGTGTAAGACATCCCGATATATAAGATGGGGCGAGATTATTTAAGGCTTTATAAACCATAAGCAGAATTTTAAAGTCAATCCTGAATGACACAGGTAACCAGTGTAGTGACATCCAAACTGGAGAAATGTGTTCGGATTTTCTTTTCCTAGTTAGGATTCTAGCAGCTGCATTCTGCACTCGTTGTAACTGATTTATGTCTTTCTTGGGTAGTCCTGAGAGGAGTGCGTTACAGTAATCTAGTCGACTGAAAACAAACGCGTGAACTAATTTCTCAGCATCTTTCAATGATATAAGAGGTCTAACTTTTGTTATGTTTCTTAAGTGAAAAAATGCTGTCCTAGTGATCTGATTAATATGCGATTTAAAATTCAGATTACAGTCAACAATTACCCCTAAGCTTTTTACCTCCGTCTTGACTTTTAATCCTAATGTATCCAGTTTATTTCTAATAGCCTCATTGTATCCATTATTGCCAATCACTAAGATTTCAGTTTTCTCTTTATTTAACTTGAGAAAGTTACTATTCATCCATTCTGAGATACAAGTCAGACATTGTGTTAGTGAATCGAGAGAATCGGGTCATCAGGTGCTATTGATAAGTACAGCTGTGTGTCATCAGCATAGCTCTGGTAGCTCACGTTGTGCCTCGAGATAATCTGACCTAACGGAAGCATGTAGATTGAGAAGAGCAGTGGACCCAGGATAGAGCCTTGTGGAACACCATATTGGATATCATGTGTCTTCGAGTTGTAATTACCACAACTAACAAATAATTTTCTCCCTGCCAGGTAGGATTCAAACCAATTTAAGACTGTGCCAGAGAGGCCCACCCATTGACTAAGGTGATTTCTAAGAATATTGTGATCAATGGTGACAAATGTGGCACTCAGATCTAAGAGGATGAGAACAGATAAATGGCCTCTGTCTGCATTTACCCGCAAGTCATTTACTACTTTAACGAGTGCAGTTTCTGTGCTGTGATTTGTTCTAAAACCGACTGAAATTTATCAAGAATAGCAGGTTTATTGAGGTGGTCATTTAACTGCATAATGGCTGCCTTCTCCAGAACTTTACTTAAGAAAGGCAGGTTAGAGATGGGTCTAAAATTTTCAAGAGCCGAGGGGTCAAGATTATGTTTCTTAAGAAGGGGTTTAACTACAGCAGTCTTAAGACAGTCTGGGAAGACCCCCGTATCTAATGACGAATTTACTATGTCCAGAACATTATCAATTAGCACGCCTGATACTTCTTTGAGAAACTGCTACTGCTATGGACTGACATGGTGATGTGTTAGGAATGAAAGGATGGAAATGAAAATGATCAACCGACAGAGAGAGGGCTGAATTACAAGACACCCCGAAAATCAAAGGGAAAAAAGGATGCAGGCAGGCAGGTGAGTCCATTTGGCTGAAATGTCATTGCAGCAACTCCAAATTGTACTCAGTAGTTTGTATGCCCGCAAAAAATGACAGACAACATCCTAATGAGACAACAGGTGGTGTCCTGGGGGATCTCCTTCTAGATCTGGACCAGGGCATCACTGAGGTCCTGGACAGACTGAGTTGTCAGATGAACCCAAACATAATGTCCCACCCGGAGGTGTTGTATTGGATTGAGGTCAGGTGAGTGAGCGTGGGTTGTGAGCAGTCACTGGTATCAATTCCTTCATCCTTCATCATTCATTGTCATGCACCAAGAGGAACCCAGGAGCCACTGCACCAGCATAGGGTCTGGCGATGGGTCCAAGGATTTCATCCCGATACCTAATGGCAGTCAAGGTGCCATGTCTAGCCTGAAGAGATATGCCTCCCCAGATATACCATCACCGACCCACCACCAAACCGCTCATGCTGAACGATACTACAGGCAGCATAATGTTCTCCACGGCTTCTCCAGACCCTTTCTCGTCTGTCACATGTGCTCAGCGTGAACCTGCTCTCATCTGTGAAAAGCACAGGGCGCCTGTGGTGGACTCGCCAATTCTGGTATTCTGTGGCAAATGCCAATCAAGCTCCACGTTGCCCACTGGAGGATGTCGAGCCCTCAGACCACCCTCATAAAGTCTGTTTCTGATTGTTTGGTTAGTGACATTCACACCAGTGGCCTGCCTACATGCTGGAGGTCATTTTGTAGGCTCTGTCAGTGCTCATCCTGTTCCCCTTTGCCCAAAGAAGCAGATACTGGTGGGTCCTGCTGATGGGTTAAGGACCTTCTACGAGGGGCCCGGTCCAGCTCTCCTAGAGGAACTGCCTGTCTGTCTCCTGGAATCTCCTCCGTGCCATTGAGACTTTGCTGGGAGATACAGCAGACCTTCTGGCAATGGTATGTATTGATGTGCCCGCCCTCTGGGGAGGTTTGGACCACCTATGACACCAACCTCTGTAGGGTCCAGGTATGACCTCATGCTACTTGTAGTGACGCTGACCATAGCCAAATGTAAAACGAGTGACAGATGAGGAGGGAAAAATGTCAGTGGCCTCCACCTGTTAAACCATTCATTCCTATTTTGGGGGTCGTCTCATTGTGGCCCCTCTAGTGCACTAAAGCAGCTGAAACTGATGAACAAGCCCCTCTGCTACTTAACCAATCAGATCAATAGCCCACAAGTGTCATTGACTTGATGCTATACTCTCATTAAAAAGTATTCCTTTAAATTTTTTGAGCAGTTAAGTCACAAATGACAACATTGGTGGTCACAACAAATCTGGAATCCAGTCGGACACGAAAGGAACAAATTCTCAACTCATGGAGGGCAGAGACAGCGACAGAGTGGCAGAATTGATGACGGGTGGGATGGCTAGCAATGACAATGCGGTCACCATTTACAAGGAACGCAGAAACATTTGCTTCTACTTTCTACAAATACACTTCGGCGAGTATTAAATAACGTTTGAGTTCGAAATGAGCAGCAGCAAACTTTGTGAGCTGCCCATAGATGGCCCATCTGTGACGATGCGGGTTCTGCTCCATGCTCCAAATCTTTCTTTAGGGAGCATCTTGAACCCGACACCGTCGGTAATGTAACCAGAGGAGCTGGACAATGAGGACACCAAACAAAGCAAGGGGAAGGTGCAAAGTGCAAACAGTGCTTTTATTACAAACAACAAAAGAAATCCAAAAAGTGTTCAAATAAATAGTGCAGTGCAGCCAAAAGTCAATAAATAAAGAATCCATTAATAAAAACAAGTGGTCCAAAGTGGAGGTTAAAATAATTCCAATAAATACATCTTTTAAAATGAGGATAAAAACCTGGACATTGACACAAATAGATGAACAGACACAGGCTTGGTCTGCAATAGAAATAAAACCTGCAGTTCCTCTTTATATTCCTTGCTTTGCGCCCCAATAAATGCAAATTATCACCAATATACGAATAACCCAGTAGGGCTTCACTCACTCGGAATGTGGAACCAGTGTAGGAAGTATTTTAAGATGGAAAATCTTTTATCGGTGGCACCTCTGCACGAGAACTACCTTTTTTAACCCTCGCAAACATGTCTGGAAAGCATTTGGGATTAAATCACTTAGAGGTCTGTACATAGACAACGTCTTTGCATCTTACGCACTATTATAATCTAAATTTAACTTTCCAGCAACACATTTCTTACACTATCTTCAAATCAGAAACTTTGTTCCATCCATCCATCCATTTTCTAACCCGCTGAATCCGAATACAGGGTCACGGGGGTCTGCCGGAGCCAACACAGGGCACAAGGCAGGAACCAATCCTGGGCAGGTTGCCAACCCACCGCAGGACACACACAAACACACCCACACACCAAGCACACACCAGGGCCAATTTAGAATCGCCAATCCACCTAACCTGCATGTCTTTGGATTGTGGGAGGAAACCGGAGCGCCCGGAGGAAACCCACGCAGACACGGGAGAACATGCAAACTGCACGCAGGGAGGACCCGGGAAGCGAACCCGGGTCTCCTAACTGCGAGGCAGCAGCGCTACCACTGTGCCACCGTGCCACCCACACCTCCATCTATGCTGGAAAAAATATTACTCAGTCTCGAGGACTCAGACAGCATCTCTGTAATATAGAAAACCGTTTTACCGTCCCTCCCTTTCAAAGATCCAAGAGGACATTAAGAAAAGGATCTCTCACTCAACATCTCAGAAAAGGAGTGGAAAGTAGCAATACAGAGAATTCACTCGAGCTCCATATGCGCAAAGCATACAATTATTCAACTCAAAATTATATATCGAGCACATCTGTTTCACTTGTCTAAAATGTTTCCAGGGTGAGAGCCAACCTGCAAACGCTGCAATCGAGCTCCAGCCTCACTAGGCCTCATGTTTTGGTCCTGCACCAAATTAACGTCATTCTGGACCAGAATTGTTAAATGCTCTTTCAGACAGCCTTGGTGTCACAATCCCTCCTAAATCCACTAACAGATGTGTTTGGTGGGCTCACAGGGGGGGCTTTAAAGTGGAGAAGGACACACAAACAATAATAGCCTTTACTACACTACTGTCAACTGGAAGAGCCCTAACTCTCCCCTTCAAAGTCAGTGGGTAACTGTAGTTTTATACTATTTGAAATTGGATAAAATGAAATTCTCACTTAGAGGATCTTTGCAGAAAGTTTTCAAAACCTGGCAGGATCTAATCAACACCATTTTAGAATACGCTTTGAAAGCACCGAGGAAATAGATTCTCTCCCTATTCCTTATTTTTTCTTTTTCTTCCACATTCATCTATATTCACTTAGCCATCCATTCATCCATTATCCAACCCGCTATATCCTAACTACAGGGTCACGGGGGTCTGCTGGAGCCAATCCCAGCCAACACAGGGCGCAAGGCAGGAACAAACCCCGGGCAGGGCGCCAGCCCACCGCAGGGCACACATCACACACCAAGCACAATTTAGAATCGCCAATGCACCTAACCTGCATGTCTTTGGACTGTGGGAGAAAACCCACGCAGACACGGGGAGAACATGTAAACTCCACGCAGGGTGGACCCGGGAAACAAACCTGAGTCTCCTAAGTGTGAGGCAGCAGCACTACCCACTGCGCCACCATGCCGCCTATTCAATTATTAATTTACTTATTTTTACTAGGTTTAAGTTTTATTCTGCTGCCCACGCTCTCTTTCTCAGGGATGGGGGTTGATTTGTTTTCAGTCTTATTGTTGTAAAATTATTGTGAGTTCAATAAAATCAATAAAATAAAAAATTATGAAGAAAAAAATAGAGGTTAAAAACATGGACAGGAAGTAGATCCCTTTAAAAGCAAAACCCGCTGCCTTCTTCAACTAGCGGCTCCTCTGCAACAGGGGAGTCGCCCTACCTTTTGCTGGTCTGGTAGCTTCCCGATCCCTGGCTTCATTCAACTCCTCCAGACCGAGACTTGGGATCCATAGTGACCTGTGCGCTCATCCTGGGGCTTCCACCTCCCAAGCCTCCAACTCCCACTGACTTCTGCATTGAGCCAAACCACCTGCCGGTCACTCCTGCTCCACTTAGGCCAAGTTTATATTTCACACGCTGCGACGCATGTCCAGCGGACGCTAATGCTACGCAAGCTTTTTACTGCTCATACTTTAAGTAAATCTGGCAGATTCTACCAGGTGGCAGTGTGACATATCACAGTGAGAAGAGGTTCGACTTCACTGTGTTGTGAATTGCCTGCAACAACCATTAAATTCCGAGGACTCCTTGCTGCAATATCTCTGAAAAGGATTTTTAATGATTACATCCATCAATCCAGGGATGTGCCCATTCCAGCAAGCATCGGGCACAAGGCAGATGGATGGGGCATCAGCTCATCGCAAGGTCAATACAAGCACTCACACACACACTGGCATCATTTTAGCGTCACCAAATCCCCAAATCTCTTTGGATAAGAAACCGGAGCACACTGTGGAAACCCAGCAGGAAAACATGTAAACTCCAAGCAGGGAAAACCAGTGATGTGACTCCCTGTGAGACAGCAGTGCTATCACTCTGCCACCGTGTCACCCCATGTGTGTAATTATTAACAGTGTTCATTATTTAAATGAAATTAACGATTTATCTGTAAAATATAACATACATTAATGCATTTCCTCATGAAAGTGATATCTATACTAATAAAAGGCAAAGCACTCACAGACTCACTCACTCACTCACTCATCACTAATTCTCCAACTTCCCGTTGTAGCAATGCTACTTATAGTTAGAACTGCATCTCCCAGCAGTCCTTGCAGGGGCTGTTGGGGTCAAAGGTGACCAGAGGAGTTTAAAAGGAGGGAAGGTGTCAAAGAGAAAAAAGTTTTTTGTTTTGTTTTGTTTGTTTGGTGCGTTATGTATATCTGCTGGACTGCTTGCCGTTAATTCTGCCATTTAGCATCATTTATTATCATTGTGTCCTGGATTGTATTGTTTGTTGGGGTCTGGAACGTCTGTCTACCTGTCTACTGTCTACTGAGGACTGTGTGTGGATTCATTGGCTTTCCCAGAAGAAGGAGCGCTCCTGAACCATCCATCTGTCGTCATACTTACAGCGACTACCGGTAGGACTGTGTTTTCCATTCCCTTTCATCATACAGATCGCTGGACTTAACTTCACCACTTCTCATTTCATCCGGTTTGGGTTTCCATGGACTTTGCTTTGTGTTTATTGTGTTTATATGTTAAATGTAAAATTGCTGAAGGGATAAGGGGTGGTATTATCGTTTTCATTTACATAATTCAATTTCATTATCCTTTTTATCGTTTAAACTCCCAGCGTGTTCTTTTTTTTTTTTTTGTCTCTGCAGTGTGTGCGTGTGTGTCGTTCCAAGGCTTGGGTTGTCCCTGGTAATCCTCCAGTAAAATAAATAAATCACCGACGGTGTGAATCTTAGCGGCTCTCGACCGCTACACCGTGTAGGTAGAAGGCTGAAATTTGGCAGGCTTATTCCTTACAGCTTACTTACAAAAGTTAAGAAACGTTTTCTGGAGTTTTTGTCCCTTTGAGGATCTATCGTGTGTTTTGGACCTAATCGTTTTACTGGATTATATTCCCTGGAGCCTTACGGACAGAATGAGATCAATATTGCTCGGAAATATTGATGTTTGACTTGCAGAGAGCCGTCAAAGGTAGGAAAAGTCAGCTCTTAAAAGTATTTACTTCTCTGTAAAAAAGGATTTAGTGTCAGTGCTGTGGTTGTTGTGTGTCAAAATGGTTTATATCATCGGAAAGACGAGACTTTGAATTTTCATTTGATGTGTAGTATGTCGAGGTGCATGACAGAGGGGCATGCACACATGGCTGTGACGTCGTCCAATCGTAGTTATGTACCGGGACCGGTACGTGTGCATGTTAAGAGGTTAACCCCTTATCAAGCGGGGTCATTTTTGCTAAATCGCTTGTAATTCAACCTCTCCAAATTAGAATCATTGCTGTTATTGAACTATCTGGAGTATAAACACGTCTGGTCTCTTTGTAAAGGTCACATTCTCTAGTTTCACCCTTAGTAGTCAGAATCACTGTGGGTGTGACTGATCAAAAGTTATGCACATTAGAACTCACAGAAAAAATGAATTTTTTTTGTGAAAATAAAGGCCTCTATAGCTGCAGTAGGTAGGTGGGGACAGAAACACACTATGTACCAACAGAATAACTTGTTGACTACTCACATTTCAAATTTGAAAAGAATACCAGTCAAAATGACATTTGTACACCAGTTTTTATGTGGGCATGCCCAGGGGCTTTTTAGAGGGACCATAATCCACATTTTGGAACGTATGTTAAAAGTGTAATAACTTTTGAATGCGTCAACCCACAGATATCAATGAGGGCTCTACTGACAGCTCACACCTAAAGGAATCTATATCTACACACAGTGTCACTCTATTAGTTATAAAAATAATAAAAACAATAAAAATACACATTTCAATATAAAAATAGTCAAAACAAGTCTTATGGGCCAAAAATATATTTTATTTTTTACTTTTTTTTAATAAAATGCACACAAACTATATACATTTTTTACAAACTGTTACAACACAGCTCAGCGTTTTTCCACGTGCCACTGATTGTAGCAATCCCTAGCAGGCAGAAAGCACAAGGGCGTGTCACATGTCGCTCCCTGCCATTAGACGTCTCCTGGTCCGATTGATCACTGTCACGACGTGTACATGCCACTACGACTTCATCGAGAGTGTATTTACGTTTATCGGTACGTTTATCCATATTTAAAATGCGAAAAAGCTTGGTGAAATCACAATAAACAACCACGCGCCAAGTCTGCAGACTGCCACAAATGCCAGCTTCGCGCAGCTCCGATCGGTTTTGTTTACAAGTTGGCATGGCAAGTTACATATCGGCGTGCTCAGCTGCTCATTGGCTGTAAGTTTGGAGTGTCACTCACAGCGTCCAATCAAACTGGTAGATTCTACCAGGGTTTGGAGTTGTGCATCATCGTTCAGCTGTCTGTGACACTCGTTGGCTATACGAGGTGCCAGTCACCCACCAGACCCCTCGTAATTGGCCAACTTAGGTGTCAATCAGAAGCTAACATTTCCGTGTAACATGCTTTAGCATGGTTATCGCCGACAGAAACAAATTACGTCTGATATGACAATAGAAATGAAAAAAAATGTCGGTGCTAGTCTCAAGTTAAGTAGGTTTCATTTCAAAATTCTACACGTGACGGTCATAACTGGAACCTACTTACGTACATATATACGGCCATAGAGCCTGCAGCTCGGTCACCGTGCGAGGCGGAGTTGCGTCCCTTATCGTCACGCCTTCCATGTAATTGAGTGCCTGCCCATATAAGGTAAATATTCGCGGGTGAAGGACTGTGCTTAGCATATTCATAAGTGCAGTTACTGCGGAAACCCTCTGAATCTGAACAAGCCTTTGTAGACATATCAATAGGAAAGCAAGGTGTAAAGCTTAAGTTTAGATTACATTCATAGACACGCAGCTGCTAAATTTTTGCAGGCAAATCCACAAGTTAATACCGGGAATGCCTGTTAAACATCTTAGATTCGCGAGTGCCGATTTGGGTAGTGAACACTTCGATAAATGAAACTTGTTCAAAAAAACGCATTACACAATTGAGAAGGCAGCAAAAGAATTTGAAGCGAGTGATGCATACAAGCATATTCACAAGTGCAGCTACTTCGGAAACAAAGCACACGGTGTAAACCTAAAGTTTAAATTAAGTTCATAAACAGGCTGCTGCTGGCGTTTGTCATGCCCATGACGAATACGATATTCGCGAGATACAAGTCTAATGAGAAGATGAAGGTTATAAACGAGACTTTTGATCACTTTGTAACAGAGTTTAAATTGCTGGTAAAGGACTGTGCTTATGCAAACGAATAGGAAAGCAAGGTGTAAAGCTTAACTTTAAATTAGGTTCATAGACACGCTGCCGCTGGCGTTTGTCATGCCTAAAACGAATATGATATTCGCAAGATACAGCTTTTAAGTGCCAGGTCTGAGCTAACATTAAGTAAAGCCGTGGACATCGCGAGATCGCACGAGATAGCACAAGCACAGCTCAGAACCTTCGATGCATGTACACCGAGCGGCTCACGTGAACTGACTTTGCAGGACTGGGAAAGGTTAAATTAAGTTCACAGACACGCTACCGCTAAATATTCGCAGGCAAATCGACAACTTAATACCGGGAATGCCTGTTAAACATCTTAGATTCGCAAGTAGCGATTTGGGTAGTGAACACTTCGACGAAAGAAACCCGTTATCTTTACAACGGTTGACAAACACGGAATATAACTTGAACACAACACGTCCTCCAAATACGAACCTGACTGAATGATAATCAAATCCTTGATGACAGCAACACTCATAACAGTCACAAAACAATTACATTGACAATCATGTTACGTTATTTTTAAAATGTTTCCTTTTCTTTTTCATAACTTCTTTAACACACTACTTCTCTGTTGCGAAGCGCGGGTATTTTGCTAGTCAAGTATAAATCTAAGGATTCTAAATATGCAGAGAGCTGGAATATCATAAATGTAACGTGTCCTTTGTGGCGATCGCTGCCTGCTGCTGCTGTCAGTTCAGGAGGAAGCCCCAGAAGCGCATAGTGATTAACAACTGGGTCGGTTTTAAGATGACGCTTACGACGGTCTACTTTAATGATAAAGTAAACTACGAGATTAAAGAGGACGTTTCAAAATTAAAGCGGAAATTTCCACTTTAATCACAAAATACACCTTTTCACTATGGCCTTAATTTTTTTCTCTGTGGCTCAAATACGCTGCTGTACATTCTGGTGCTGTTCTGAAGGTGCAAAAAAGAAGGCGCAGAAGATGGTATGTGAGACTTTTAAAATGTGTCGTGTCAATACGATGGGGAATATGCGACGCTTGAACATAAAAGCACCACAAATGCATTTGTATATCGGCATTTTGCTTCTCCACATCGAACCATTCATCAAATAATCGAAGCTGGCACATCGATCGTCAAAGTGGCTTTCTGTCACATGTACAGTGGTGTGAAAAACTATTTGCCCCCTTCCTGATTTCTTATTCTTTTGCATGTTTGTCAAACAAAATGTTTCTGATCATCATAAAACATTTAACCATTAGTCAAATATAACACAAGTAAACACAAAATGCAGTTTTTAAATGATGGTTTTTATTATTTAGGGAGAAAAAAAAATCCAAACCTACATGGCCCTGTGTGAAAAAGTAATTGCCCCTGAACCTAATAACTGGTTGGGCCACCCTTAGCAGCAATAACTGCAATCAAGCGTTTGCGATAACTTGCAATGAGTCTTTACAGTGCTCTGGAGGAATTTTGGCCCACTCATCTTTGCAGAATTGTTGTAATTCAGCTTTATTTGAGGGTTTTCTAGCATGAACCGCCTTTTTAAGGTCATGCCATAGCATCTCAATTGGATTCAGGTCAGGACTTTGACTAGGCCACTCCAAAGTCTTCATTTTGTTTTTCTTCAGCCATTCAGAGGTGGATTTGCTGGTGTGTTTTGGGTCATTGTCCTGTTGCAGCACCCAAGATCACTTCAGCTTGAGTTGACGAACAGATGGCCGGATATTCTCCTTCAGGATTTTTTGGTAGACAGTAGAATTCATGGTT
Organism: Polypterus senegalus; assembly: GCF_016835505.1. Taxonomy (NCBI): domain Eukaryota; kingdom Metazoa; phylum Chordata; class Cladistia; order Polypteriformes; family Polypteridae; genus Polypterus; species Polypterus senegalus. Next base: position 313,361,322 of record NC_053155.1, on the reverse strand, counting down.
CCATCTATCACAGAAAGCCTTCCAGGTCCTGAAGCAGCAAAACAACCCCAGGCCATCACACTACCACCACCATATTTTACTGTTGGTATGATGTTCTTTTTCTGAAATGCTGTGTTCCTTTTACGCCAGATGTAACGGGACATTTGCCTTCCAAAAAGTTCAACTTTTGTCTCATCAGTCCACAAGGTATTTTCCCAAAAGTCTTGGCAATCATTGAGATGTTTCTTAGCAAAATTGAGACGAGCCCTAATGTTCTTTTGCTTAACAGTGGTTTGCGTCTTGGAAATCTGCCATGCAGGCCGTTTTTGCCCAGTCTCTTTCTTATGGTGGAGTCGTGAACACTGACCTTAATTGAGGCAAGTGAGGCCTGCAGTTCTTTAGACGTTGTCCTGGGGTCTTTAGTGACCTCTCGGATGAGTCGTCTCTGCGCTCTTGGGGTAATTTTGTTCGGCCGGCCACTCCTGGGAAGGTTCACCAGGTTCATAATAAAAACCATCATTTAAAAACTGCATTTTGTGTTTACTTGTGTTATATTTGACTAATGGTTAAATGTATTTGATGATCAGAAACATTTTGTGTGACAAACATGCAAAAGAATAAGAAATCAGGAAGGGGGCAAATAGTTTTTCACACCACTGTAGATAGTAAACAGAGACTCTGACGTCACATTCTGTCTTTTATCATACTGGGACAGCAACTCACGCACAACTCGCGTTTACTTTTGAGGACCTGCTCAGAGAACGCGCCAGATGAACGCTGGAAACACGTGGCGGCCATGATGCTTGCACATATGCGCTCTGAGCGTTTAGCATAAACGAGCACTTAAGCGCTCAGCAGGAGCGACCACTTCTTTCTAGAGATTAGAAAATGATAGCGAAGCATCGAAGCTTCTGTCAGTCAATCTGAAGCATCGGAGCTTGTGTAAAAGAACCGCTGTCACGTGACCCGTGACGTTTGAAGCTTCGAACGTCATTACTGCTTCACAGCGCGCTTCATCGGTTTGACAGCTTTGGTGCTCAGTTAACAGGTTGCCTATATAAAATGAATCATTCTCATTTAACAAAGTTGGGTTGTGATCTTCAGCTCTCTCTGAATCGGTTAGCAAGTGAGTGTGAAGCGGCTGGGATGGGAATCAGCACCTCCAAATCCAAGACCATGGTCCTCAGCCGGAAAAGGGTGGAGTGCCCTCTCAGGGTTGGGAGCGAGATCCTGCCCCAAGTGGAGGAGTTCAAGTATCTCGGGGTCGAGTTCATGAGTGAGGGAAGAATGGAGTGTGAGATCGACAGGTGGATCGTTACGGCGTCCACAGTGGTGCATCGGTCTGTCGTGGTGAAAAAGGAGCTAAGCCGTAAAGCAAAGCTCTCAATTTACCAGTCAATCTATGTTCCTACCCTCACCTATGGTCATGAGCTATGGGTAGTGACCGAAAGAACGAGATCACGAATACAAGCGGCTGAAATGAGTTTCCTCTGCATGGTGTCTGGGCTTTCCCTTAAAGATAGGGTGAGAAGCTCAGTCATCTGGGAGTAGAGCCGCTGCTCCTCCACGTTGAGAGGAGTCAGATGAGGGGACTCGGGCATCTGATCAGGATGCCTCCCTGGTGAGGTGTTCCGGGCACGTCTAACTGGGAGGAGGTCCGGGGGAAGACACAGGACACACTTGATGGACTATGTCTCCCGGCTGGCCTGGGTACGCCTCGGGATTCCCCCGGAAGAGCTAGAAGAAGTGGCCAGGGAGAGGGAAGTCTGGGCATCTCTGCTCAAGCTGCTGCCCCCGTGACCCGATCTCGGATAGGCAGAAGAAGATAAATAGATACTTTATTAATCCCAAGGGGAAATTCACCTAATCCAGCAGCAGTATATGGATACAAAAAAACAATATTAAATTAAATAGTAATAAAAATGCATGTAAAAGCAGACAATAACTTTAAATAATGTTAGCATTTACTCCCCCTGATGGAATTGAAGAGTCGCATAGTGTGGGGTCTCCTCAGTCTGTCAGTGGAGCAGGACGGTGACAGCAGTCTGTCACTGAAGCTACTCCTCTGCCTGGAGATGACACTGTTCAGTGGATTCTTCATGATTGACAGGAGTTTGCTTGATGCCCGTCGCTCTGCCACGGATGTCAAACTGTCCAGCTCCGTGCCTACAATAGAGCCTGCCTTCCTCACCAGTTTGCCCAGGCGTGAGGTGTCCCTCTTCTTTATGCTGCCTCCCCAGCACACCACCGTGTAGAAGAGGGCACTCATCACAACAGTCTGATAGAACATCTGCAGCATCTTATTGCAGATGTTGAAGGACGCCAACCTTCTAGGAAAGTATAGTCAGCCCTGTCCTCTCTTACACAGAGCATCAGTATTGGCAGTCCAGTCTAGTTTATCATCCAGCTGCACTCCCAGGTATTTATAGGTCTGCATCCTCTGCACAGTCACCTCTGATGATCACGGGGTCCATGAGAGGCCTGGGCCTCCTAAAATCCCCCACCAGCTCCTTGGTTCTGCTGGTGTTCAGTTGTAGGTGGTTTGAGTCGCACCATTTAACAAAGTCCTTGATTAGGTTCCTATACGCCTCCTCCTGTGCCATTCCTGATGCAGCTCACGATAGCAGTGTCGTCAGTGAACTTTTGCACGTGGCAGGACTCCGAGTCGTATTGGAAGTCTGATGTATGTTGGCTGAACAGGACCAGAGAAAGTCCAGTCCCCTGAGGCGCTCCTGTGTTGCTGACCACAATGTCAGACCTGCAGTTCCCAAGACGCACATATTGAGGTCTGTCTGTAAGATAGTCCACGATCCATGCCACCAGGTGTGAGTGTTCTCCCATCTCAGTTAGCTTGTCTGCAAGGAGCAGAAGTTGGATGGTGTTGAAGGTGCTAGAGAAGTCCAAAAACACAATTCTTACAGCACCACTGCCTCTGTCCAAGTGGGAGAGAGATCGGTGTAGCATATAGAGGATGGATGGGTTGTGAGGAAAGAGAGAGTTTCAGAGAGCTTTGGTGACAGATGGCGATTAACAGCGGAAAATGGCGTTCAAAAGTAAAATTAGTAGTTGTCAACCTGTGGGACGGGCCCCCCTAGGGGGGCGCGAAGTAACAAAAAGGGGGGCACGAAGATGTGAAAAAAAGAAAACATGAATCAAAAATATGAAAAAAACATCTGTTGAAACCAAAACTACATTCTGATACTAGAACAATAAATATAGAGTTACATAAAGGTCGATAAAAGTTAAGTAGGTATAATAAAATATGCATCTACATTTCAAAAAAATGGTAGGGGGGCACGATTAAAACTGTTATGAAAACTCGGGTCGCAAATACTTAAAGGTTGAGAAACACTGAGTTAAATAGTATAAATGGACAAGGATCTTATCAGAATAAAACGAACACAGACTTTTCTGACCTTTTGCTGGTGACAGGAGACTGAAACAGGGAGTGTCGCTTCACGTGCGCTCTTGAGAACTTGCTTGACATCAGTTAACCACCAGATGTCGCTGTTCATACTGGGGATGAGGCTTCCAGGCTTCGAATCTTTTTTTTTCGGCACAAACAGAAAGAAAGCCTCGAAGCTTCACAAGGCTTCATTTTCCCATCACTACTTCTTCCTGCCCCCGAGTGTCGGCCAAACACTCTACTAAAGGAGCTCTTCTGCTAGCTACATGTCGTTAATACAGCGAGTCTGCTCACGCACGCACCGGCTCCCTTAACCTCCGTTCTTTTCTTTTAGTTTCTTGACTTGGCACAGGTGCGGCAATTAGCAGTTCCCGGCATCAATCAGCCTGTGCGCTTTAGTGTGGAAACGTTCAAGAAACGCTCCGGCCACACTACCACTTCCCCTCTATAAGCCGCGAGTGCGGCGATTATTATTTATTTAAAACTGGCCTTTTATTCTGAGCTGCGGACCCGTTATACCACACCGTCTTTTGGAAATCAGTGCAACAACTGAGTTGCAAGACGCACGTAGAGTAAGTCGATTTCTTCGAATAACCCAGCTAAAGCTAAACGCGTATTGCAGGAGTCCTGGCGTGAAGTAACCCGGCAAATGGCAGCCTGAAGAAGGAGCCTCGACAAGCCTGCATATTGTAATCAGATCAGTTAGCCGATAAAAGGGGTCACTTCTCAATGCATTCATGACCTGCACGTCTTTATAATTGAAAACGATCACGTTGCTCAATACTTATTTTTTTTTTTCAGTATTATTATTTTTATAGTGCCTTTCAACAGCAGTATGCGTGACCACTGCTCAAAGAGATCAGGAGCCGACTGTGAGATGAAGCCCTGCATATCTGATAAGATTAAGTCAAGTAAATGAGTCCGCCTGCTGCACGTTGGCGGGGATGTCATTTTTGTCACGATGTAATGTCATTCCTATCGTTCCACTAAATAATTCACAAGGATTCTGATGCCAATATGAAGCCCCCTCTGTGAACTGCGAGTGGAAGCGACTCACATGACACATTTTGCAAATTCACTTCACAATGAGAGATTGCCGAGGAGCTGCCAGCAGATGATGGCGGCTTGGTGAGCCTCAGGCATGGAGGGAGGCTGCAATTTCATCTTGTTGCTCTTAATTCAGGAATGTTATCATAAGTGAGTGACACAAGTCCATTATTTTCTTTGAGAAATGTCGAAGCCCCATTCCTTAAATTACAAATGCCACGCCATTTATTTTCAGAAAAGATTTCAATATAGGCAGCTCCAGCACCCGTTAGGATGTTTTCTTCCAGCAAACTGACTTTTAGTGACTTGAACGTATAAATTAAAAGTATTCAATCAATCAAGCTCTGTTTGGTTTAGCGACTGTCACGGGTAATAAATAATAAGAAGAAGTTGCATTTATGGAGCGCCTTTCACAAACCCAATGTCGCTTTACATACAGAGGGGGAAAAGAAAAAAAAAAATCACACAGAATGCAAAAAGTCTGTCGAAGAGGAAACTATTGAGTTGAGATTTAAAAGGTGGAGAAAGAGGAGTCGGGCAGCACGGTGGCGCATCATCGATCATCGATCCCTCTCCCACCTGGACAGAGGCAGTGGTGCTGTAAGAATTATGTTTTTGGACTTCTCTAGCGCCTTCAACACCATCCAACCTCTGCTCCTTAGAGACAAGCTGACTGAGATGGGAGTAGATTCATACCTGGTGTCATGGATCATGGACTATCTTACAGACAGACCTCAGTATGTGCGTCTTGGGAACTGCAGGTCTGACATTGTGTGCAGCAATACAGGAGCGCCGCAGGGGACTGGACTTTCTCCGGTCCTGTTCAATCTATATACATCAGACTTCCAATACAACTCTGAGTCCTGCCACGTGCAAAAGTTCGCTGATGACACTGCTATTGTGGGCTGCATCAGGAGTGGGCAGGAGGAGGAGTACAGAAAGTTAATCAAGGACTTTGTTAAATGGTGCGACTCAAACCACTTACACCGTAACACCAGCAAGACCAAGGAGCTGGTGGTGGATTTTAGGAGGCCCAGGCCTCTCATGGACCCTGTGATCATCAGAGGTGACTGTGTGCAGAGGGTGCAGACCTTTAAATATCTGGGAGTGCAGCTGGATGACAAATTGGACTGGACTGCCAATACTGATGCTCTATGTAAGAAAGCTCAGAGCAGAATATACTTTCTGAGAAGGTTGGCATCCTTCAACATCTGCAGTAAGATGCTGCAGATGTTCTACCAGACGGTTGTGGCGAGTGCCCTCTTCTGCGCGGTGTGCTGGGGTGGCAGCATAAAGATGAAAGACGCCTCACGCCTGGACAAACTTGTTAAGAAGGCAGGCTCTATTGTAGGATTAAAGTTGGACAGTTTAACATCTGTGGCAGAGCGACGGGCATTAAGAAAACTCCTGTCAATCATGAAGAATCCACTGCATCCACTGAAGAGTGTCATCTCCAGACAGAGGAGTAGCTTCAGTGACAGACTTTTGTCACTGTCCTGTTCCACTGACAGACTAAAGAGATCGTTCCTCCCCCACACTATGCGACTCTTCAATTCTACCCGGGGGAGTAAATGATAACATTACTCAAAGTGCTTTTTTCATTTTTATTACTATTTAATTTAATATTGTTTCTTTGTATCAGTATATTGCTGCTGGATTATGTGAATTTCCCCTTGGGATTAATAAAGTATCTATCTATCTATCTATCTATTATATAGTGCCTTTCATATCTATCTATCTATCTATCTATCTATCTATCTATCTATCTATCTATCTATCTAGTTAGGAGACTCTATTTCACTTCCCAGGTCCTCCCTGCATGGAGTTTGCATGTTCTCCCCGTGTCTGCGTGGCTTTCCTCCCACAATCCAAAGACATGCAGGTTAGGTGCATTGGCCATCTTAAATTGTCCCTAGTGGTTGCTTGGTGTGTGTGTGTGCCCTGCGGTGGGCTGGCGCATGTGACACCCCGTGTAGTGGGAATTAGGATCACCAGCATACACTCTAGGTGTCTAGTATGTGGGACCGAGCGTGACCAGGGTGATGGTGTCACAGGGAGTCACAGACACAAAAAGGATTGAGGTGCACTTAAAGAAAACAAAAATAATGTCCTGCGGAATTTATATATCAATACACAGTCCAATACCGCAAAGGACACACAAAAACAGTAATGAAATGAAGCCCAAAAAAAGTGACTACATACAGTACAGTGATCCCTCTCTACATCGCACTTCGACTTTCGCGGCTTCACTCCATCGCGGATTTTAAATGTAAGCATATCTAAATATATATCACGGATTTTTCGCAAGTTCGCGGATTTCTGCAGACAATGGGTCTTTTAATATATGGTACATGCTTCCTCAGTTTGTTTGCCCAGTTGATTTCATACAAGGAACGCTATTGGCGGATGGCTTAGAAGATACCCAATCAGAGCACGTATTACGTATTAAATAAAACTCCTCAATGATATACGATGTGCTTCCCGCGCGCTGCTTGATTGTTTGCTTTTCTCTGTCTCTCTCATTCTCTCTGACTGATGGAGGGGGTGTGAGCAGAGGGGCTGTTTGCACAGATGATACGGACGCTCCTCTAAAAAAATGCCGCTTTATCGCGGTGCTTCGGCATACTTAAAAGCCCAAAAGCACGTATTGATTTTTGATTGATTGCTTTACTCTCTCTCTCTCTGACGTTCTCTGCTCCTGACACGCATTCTTTGAAGAGGAAGATATGTTTGCATTCTTTTAATTGTGAGACGGAACTGTCACCTCTGTCTTGTCATGGAGCACAGTTTAAACTTTTGACTAAAGGGTGTTATTTCATGTCTAGAGGGCTCTAATAATGTTAACAGTG